>NC_091822.1:169864149-170164149 GCF_038994185.2 Dermacentor albipictus
CGGAGGCCGGTGTCAGCCTTATTCACACGTAGCCGCAGGACAAGAAGCTGCGTGAAGCTTGGCTCGCGAAACATAAAACCGGCAAACAGTCATCGGCTACAACTCGGGTATGCAGCAAGCACAGACGCGAGGAAGATTTCTGCTACGGCGCCGGGTCTGCAATGTTCGGAAAAGGCGCACTGAGACGCTCGCCCGAGACCGCTGCCCGACTAATGTCATGACGGTTTGGTCTATGAACTTCTCGATGCTATAGATACTGGCAAGTTCAGTGGAGTGGAAAGGCAACGGTAAGAAGCACATTTTAAAAAAGCATGGCATATGGTCATGTTTGTGTTATGAATTAATGCACTGGATTACAAAAAAGGAGCAGCGGGAAATTGCACGCTGAGAACAGCGATAAACATACAGTGCGACGCAACTCGAGAAATAATATTGAAAGGTCAAAGAATTTAGAAGAAAAAAAAGATTTAATCGTCGTGACGGCATATCACAGTCCCCGTAGGCGTCGAAGTCTCTACAATGAAATTATTTTTGAACAGCTCTGATAACGCCCACGCAACAATGGTTGCTTGTTTACTGTCAAATGCTCATATTCTGCGACCTAAAGCTCATGGCACGGTGCGAAAACGCGCGCGCGGAGAAAGCGAAACAGTGCGCGGACAAGCATGTGGACGCGCAGTCGGTCGCTGCGAATCTACGTGATCGCTGCATTGAGGCTTCGTTTCTGTCATTTAGTTATACAAACACTATAAGACCTTATTTCACATAGCTTGCTCTCAGCGTTTACCTACCTTTCACGCAAGAAGCCGGTTCGGGAGACTCCATCGCAGCTACCACGCGCAGTGGCGTTCACTGGTAAAGAGATAGCGTCTGTAAACGATTGTGTGCTTTCAGTTTGCCCAAGATTATTATTTAGACAGTAAAAAACTTCTCTCGTTTCGAAAGTGTTTACAGAAATGTCCGGGAGAGCTCGCGCGTGGTGTTTTCAGTCAGCGCTGACAGCAAAACCTATGAGGAGCGCGCCGCGTGATCCCTCATACTACGCCAGCGAGGCGCTTCCGCTAGATGGCGACTCCGTAACTCCTCGCCGCCAATACTTCAACGCGCGCGCCGTAGGCTGCTATCTTCGGAGCATGCGCAGAAGGTTCACCAAGTCGCGCGCCGTCCGCAAAAGCCGTCTGCGGAGTTGTGTTGGCGCCTTTTTCTTCGCGCGCAATGCATTGTGGTGCGAGAGTTCCGCCGACTTCGACGCGCGAATGGCTCAGGAGCCAAATCGGCGCAGGGCCCGTCGGGGCGCGTTGGAAGCCGCCGGTTACGTTAGCTGCGCCGGTGCGCCCGACTATAGACCAGAACACGCTAGTCTCGCACCCAGACTAACCGAACGCATACTCTCGCACCCGGGTTGCCCGGTCGACCGGCGCTATTTTCTACTGGGCTGCCAAAGTGTGTTCGCCGGCGACCAGTAGACATGGAAAGCGCCAGCTCTAGGGCTCCAAAGTGCGGAAATGTGCCCGTTCACACGGATCCAAAGTAGAAGAAGTCATCTGGGCATCATTGCGTCGTGTTTGGATGCCAAAACAACCAGCGGAAAAGGAGCAGGTTGCTTAGCGCTGTTTGCGAAGAGCACAACACACGTAGGGAATGGTGCCGGTGCGGTGTTTTCAGCCTGCGCCGATTTCCATCCGCAACGAAGAATGCCAAGCTGCGCCACCGGTGGATAGCTGCAGTGAATAGGAAGAACTACCAACCCAGTGAAAATGCACGAGTGAGTATTCGATCTGTGTATATTTTGGTGCCACGTTCAACTTTGCGCCCTACAAACGTAATACGCAGGTTTGCTCCGAGCACTTTCTGGGCAACAAGCCTACAGAGCAGAATCCCGCGCCGGTGCTTCGCCTTGGCTACACTGTAAACGAAAATAAACCCAGTTGAGAGTTTTTAAGAGGTGATGTGCCCTAAAACCTCCCCTCCTCAAATATTTACTCCGATGTATGGGAGCAAAACAGCGCCATTCCCTCGTTTCACTCCGCTGGCTAGCTGCCGGAGTACTAAGGCGACATGACGCGATTTTACTCCGCTTAAAAATTTTGTTCTCCCGTGAAACTCCGACAGGGAGTTTTGAAAAACTCCCCTCCGCCGATACAGGTTAGTCACGTGGCGCTTCCCATGAGGCTGTGCGCCTCGCCAGCGACCGGGCGCGTTCGGCGGAGCGGGCAGTGCTCATGGCTGACGGTTTGTTTACGTCTGTGAAGTGTCGTTCCGTGACAGCGTTTCGTCAATTTGTTTCCCGTATCTCCTTCCAGAAAGTGTTATAGGCATGCCTGAAGCTCACTGTATCTCAGCTTCAAGTACATTAGCTGTGATCACTTTGCTGACAACGATGATTGCAAGAACCACGTTTTCAAGTGCGGAAAAAGGCTTAGGGTATACCTAGAAGCTGCTCACTGGCTCGTGATGTCGGCTCACGTTCTGGCTGTGTTTCCGTGCTGCGTCACCCTGTCTTGTGTTCTTCAGTACGTGAAATGCCACTTCTATGTCCTTTTGAGTACATGCTGACAACGTCCGGTGTAATGTTTGTAAGGACCGCGTAGCAATGGCAACAGCAGCCACTGTTCGAGCGACGACATCCGTGCTAGTCGCGCATGAATGGCGTAACCCAAGTTCGTTGCGGTGCTGTGTTGCCAGTGAGAAAGACCGGAGTGCAAGCAACTGTTTTTATTTATCTGTGAACGGATATCCTCGCCCGAAGAAAAACGGTAGGACATAAGTATATATGTGTGCTTAAAATAAAGCTTCTTATTGAGCGATGTGAATCGAATTGTTATCGCGCATATAGGTTTTGGTCACGTCATTGCTTCCGATATTGCATTAACATTACGCTCTATCCGAGACACTGATTTAGACGCATGCCTGCTGGCTACGAGTTTAGGGGTTCACTCGACAGATCAGCGATGTAGCTCCTTTTCGCAACCGAGACAGATTGCTTGTACTCAGAGCAAGTAGTGCGGTGTATAAAATGTATGTCTGCGCATTTTTCGGTGTTACGTCGGCTGCTGCGGGTCATGCTCGCACGTTATAATTTCTTGCTACGCTACCACTATACCGAAAAAATGAAATTTTGCTATGCAGCACATGCACTTACATTTTTCTAGCTTACTGTAACTAACGCACTACTTTTTGGCCGCGAACGCCGGCAGTGTGCGAAGTCGCTTCAGCACTCACAGAATGGCATAGTTTTGAAAAATAACGCCATTACCTTTTTTTCTCTCACTATTTTGAATTAACAGTTTTGTGTTGATTAAGGTATTCTGTTAGTTTCAAAGAGGCAGGTCTCGTATGAACAAGCATGTGAGTCGTAATTCTGAAAACAGCACAGCTGCTCCCTTGGCGGTTTCGAGGCACACAGTATCGTGGCTATATATACTGGCACCGTTGCATCTTGAGTATCGCGTGTACGTGGGATGTCTTTCAAATTTCTGCATTGGGCGTTTCTGGAATGTTTATGTATGTCATGATATATGTGCTTTCATTGACTTGTTTCATCGAATTTGACGCGGTCTCGTGTGCATATTTCGAAATTTGACCAGCAGCTTCTGCATGTAAACATGTTCGCGCAAACTGACGCGATGCCTCTTTTTATACTCCCGTTGCACCTCGAAAAAACTCCGTCAATTGCAAAGCAAAAAATAAAAAAAGACAGAAAAAAACCTCCCATAATTCCACGCAAAAATTCCGCTCGTACGGAGTAAAAATTCTACTCCGATCATACGGAGCATAATAAACTCCGAACCGGGGGGTCGCTAGAGGACAAGCAGTATACTCCCACCTCGGAGTTATTTCCGTTTACAGTGTATAACAAAAAAGCAAGCCTTTTCGTGTTTTCATTCAGGCAGAGCTCCCGACGGTTAAGCGGAACAGTTGAGTTTGCGGTTAGCGATACTTGCAGCTGGTGCACGGAATGACCATTAAGCGTGAACGACAAGTTGTAGGCCTTGCTGGTGAGCGTTATTGCTAATGAAAGTAAACCGAAGTCTGCTCGTCACGTAGCATGCGTCCACAAAAACGTAAACGACGACTACTCGTCGCCGAAGGTGTTCTTGCAGCGCACCTACCTTTACGAGCTGGTGTTGCAGGTGTCATTCGTAACGAATTCACTTGAGCCTCCTGAGCTCTAAACTGCGTGCGGGCTGTTATGCGGGATAAAGCGCAAAATATTTCCGTTCATATGGCGAGGAAAATAAGGTGCTTAATTATTCTTGTATTTTGTAACAAAATTTTGATTGTTCTCACTAGTTGTTTTTTTTACTGTTTTCTTTTCTAAGGGAGCGCCAACAATCCGATGGCCTCGCACAAGCGAAACAGGTCTGGTACCAGGTAGCTGCGGTTGGTGGGGCTAATTTCTTGAAATGCAGGTACGGTTGTTGTTTTGTGGCAAAGGGGTCCTGATGATGCAGCTTTAAGTAGGGATGGTAATTTTACGTGCCCTGTCATGGTTTGTGCAACTGTACAACACCTGCATCTGTCATGCTCGCCCTGATATACGGGCTTTGACTGCACATGTAGTTGAACATTATAACTACTGTAGTACCTCATTTTCCAATGACTGCAGGTTTAGCATCATATGCTGCTTGTTCGAGTGCTGTAGGCTTTTGTTCTGAATGTTGTACTCTTAAGTGGTTGCACGATACAATTGGCCTGGTGTATTTTCTATTTCATTTTGAGATGACTTTATATCTTCGCAAAAGTGATGGCATGGGAAAGAACTACAGCCCTTCTTACTATAACATCTATTTTGTTTTCAGTGTGCAGGTGGTGAAGGGCAGGCGTCTGCTAACCAGGCAGTCAAACGACCTCGCCAGTTGGTTGCCAAGCGCGGCCAACCCAGTAGAGACCATTACAAACAACACCAAACTGAAAGTGCAGATGGCAGTGTTCTGCGTGCTTTAGTAATATATGGCACCAACACAGTGCTGTAAATTCCTTCACAGGTTACGTGCCAAAAAGCTCACAGGTGTTCTAGCATATAGCGCGTGGTTTGTACAAACGTAATAGCGTACCTACCCGATGTATTCGCTTCTGCAGTCTGCACAGCACTCAGTGTGTCCATTGTGGACTTGCACGAGGTCTTGAAGTTTGATTGAATCCAGAGAGCCAAAATGACAGGTTAGAAAAAACGTGAAACACGCCTTCCGCCCAGCCAAAAAGCCCAAGTTTCGCTTTCGCGCCGGGTCGCATCTCCCGGCGTGGCAGCCCAGACCTGCTACTTCGCGGCGCTTGGGATAGATGGCGCGACCGGCGCTCATCAATATGGCGGCGCCCTTTGAATTCACGGTGTTCTGGTGTATAGACAAGAACGGCACCGAGAGCGGCGCTGCTGCGCCGGCGTTGAGAGCGCCGCATGCGGAGCAAAATTCTATTAGCCGGTGGTACCCCTCTCCCATCTCTCGTTCGCGCCGCCTTGATTGCCTCCTGCACTGCGCGTGTTTGGGCACGTTTCGCGCCGCGCGCGGTGTGTGCGCGTGGACATTTCTTTCGAAGGGCGGTGTACAGTCTCTCTCACATTTAGGGGAAAACTCGAAGCGCATTGCATCGCGATGCGGCGAGCGCTTGAGTCAAGCGGCGGCAGCAGCTCGCGCAGATGCTCGAGGGGCGGGATCTTGAACGGCGTCGTCTGCTACGGCGACGCACGCTGGCCGCATTGTCGAGAAACGTTCTACTGTCAGGTGCAGGGCGCTGATCACATCGTTACTGCGTGAAAGGAGCCGGTATTCTTTGCTAAGCGTTGCGCGACGCCCACTGATACGCCTCGAATGTAAGTTCATCGCTGCATGGCAGTCATAGACGACGTACTGATTCCATACATTCTTGACGGCCCGTTTCTGGAAGGCGACTATATATTCTAACGCGATAGGACGCCGATCCACACTGCTCGTGCTGTGCAAGAACTGCTAGAAGAGCGCGCAGTCACTCTCTTGGAGCGGCCGCCTCAATCCCCGGGCGCCAACATCATTTAAAATGTCTGGGGCTCGTTGAAAGTATCGCTGGCGCAACATCCCCTCTATCAGTCGCCCGAGGATAGGCTTCGATCCACCATCGTCAGTGACTGAGACGTGCAGCGAATGAACACATCCCTGATCAAGTCATTCTACATTCACTGCCTTCCAGGATGAGCGCTGTCATCGCTGCCGCTGGGGACGTGACGCGATACTAACTGAAGTTCCGAGCGTGACGTGTCCAATTCCCCACCGGCGGGCAGGGTCTGTCTAGTGTAGCGAAAGATTATCGAGAAAAATCACTTCCAGCTCATTGTCTGAACCTAAAACGTTCATTTAATCGTGTCCGTTTCTTTCACCGTGTTCGACTCCCATTGTTGAGTGCTTCGTTTTCCTTTCGAGTCAAACAAAGACTGAGCACGTTGCGCGCACATCTTGGTGCGTTTTGTCGCTGCTCATTACGGTAGCACACACAGTGAAGAAATATACGTGCACACGCTCAGTACTCCGGCCTTTCGAAAGAACAAATGAACCATGTTGTCAAAAGAAGTTTGTGGAACTCCATTATCGCCAATGAAGGATCAGAGTGTGGCGACGCACAACGTTTAGTAAAGAATATCAGCTCAGTTCCCGCAGTACCGATGAAATCGGTGCATTGCCCCTGACAGTACCACGCTTCCCGAAAATGCGGCCAGCGCCCGCCGCCGTAGCAGACGACGCAGATCACGACACTGCCCCTCAAGCGTGTGCGCCTGCTCGAGCTGCTGCCGCCGCACGACTCCATTGCTTGCCGCATCGCGACGCAATACGTTCCGAGTTTTCCTCTTAGTGTGAAACAAACTGCACACGCTATATTTGCCTTTAAGAAGATCGGTACGCTTGACGATTATTTTTATGGCTGCAATGCGGCGAAACGGCAGCGTCTGCTTAACCATGTAAGGGACGCTGAGCAGGTAATTGGAAACGACATCGTATGTGCCGCCGGAAAAATCGTCAGCACATACGATGCGGCACATACATACGGCACCTACGAGCTAAAGTCATTTTTGCAGTTTCTCACATTATGTTTGCGACAAATCCGTGTTGTCTCTGATGGCGACAACGGACTTCTGTCGACACTGTGCGGAAATAAACAAGATATATCGCTGCATAGCACAAGTACGACATGCGCACACAACTTTAACTAGTACGTCCCCTACAATATGGAATAGAGGCAGCAATGTAGCCAGCTTGGTCATTTTTTAACAGTACTCAAGAGACGGAAGTTGAAAGTATTATTAATCATTCCTGCTTCAGCAATGCCGGCGCGACCAAGACGCGGGTGTGTATCGTCCAGTAACCCGATCGATCGATCGGTGCGGTGGTGAAGCGGGAATGAACTCCGTTCATGTTCAATGCATCATGCACATATTCAATTTCTCGGCACGCGTGGACTTCGGCCACTGCTAGCGCATACAACAGACATGGTTTCCATTCATAGACAGCGCACACACAAACAAAACACGAGAAAGAAGACAGGACAAGCGCTCGTTTAACCTAAAGTTTTTATATGAATAAAAGGATTATGTACCGAGTAATTATTAATTTCACGTGGGTTACATATAGAAACCGTCATACACTCAGGAGTGATCAATGAACGAGCTCGCTTCGTTTGCCAGATGTTTACTTCGCTCGGCGCACCGCAGTAATCCATGTCTGTCGTCTGCTTCTTTCGTACCATTTTCTTGTGAATCGGCAGAATTTCACTGGTGGCATCAACCTTTTCATGTTTACATTGCTGTCGTGACAGTTAACAACACAATAATAATTTCCGGTCATCCGAAGAGGCGCCGTCGCAAACATGAGACGTTTCGCGCGCAGCGCGAACTCAACGCGGCCGCGACCGCGAAGGGAAGCGGCGACGGAAACCACCGTTGGAGATGAAATCGTGCCGCCAGGGGAGAAACGAGCGCTAGCGTCTAGGATGAAACTTGGCTTGCGGTCGTCTATAGACCAGAACACGCTAGTCTCGCACCCAGACTAACCGAACGCATACTCTCGCACCCGGGTTGCCCGGTCGACCGGCGCCGTTTTGTACTGGGCTGCCAAAGTGTGTTTGCCGGCGACCAGTAGACATGGCAAGCGCCAGCTCTAGGGCTCCAAAGTGCGGAAATGTGCCCGTTCACACGGATCCAAAGTAGAAGTCATCTGGGCATCATTGCGTCGTGTTTGGATGCCAAAACAACCAGCGGAAAAGGAGCAGGTTGCTTAGCGCTGTTTGCGAAGAGCACAACACACGTAGGGAATCGTGCCGGTGCGGTGTTTTCATCCTGCGCCGATTTCCATCCGCAACGAAGAATGCCAAGCTGCGCCACCGGTGGATAGCTGCAGTGAATAGGAAGAACTACCAACCCAGTGAAAATGCACGAGTGAGTATTCGATCTGTGTATATTTTGGTGCCACGTTCAACTTTGCGCCCTACAAACGTAATACGTGTAACACGCAGGTTTGCTCCGAGCACTTTCTGGGCAACAAGCCTACAGAGAAGAATCCCGCGCCGGTGCTTCGCCTTGGCTATAATAAAAAGGCAAGCCTTTTCGTGTTTTCATTCAGGCAGAGCTCCCGACGGTTAAGCGGAACAGTTGAGTTTGCGGTTAGCGATACTTGCAGCTGGTGCACGGAATGACCATTACAAGTTGTAGGCCTTGCTGGTGAGCTTTATTGCTAATGAAAGTAAACCGAAGTCTGCTCGTCACGTAGCATGCGTCCACAAAAACGTAAACGACGACTACTCGTCGCCGAAGGTGTTCTTGCAGCGCACCTACCTTTACGAGCTGGTGTTGCAGGTGTCATTCGTAACGAATTCATTTGAGCCTCCTGAGCTCTAAACTGCGTGCGGGCTGTTATGCGGGGCAAAGCGCAAAATATTTCCGTTCATATATGGCGAGGAAAGTAAGGTGCTTAATTATTCTTGTATTTTGTAACAAAATTTTGATCGTTCTCACTAGTTTTTTTTTACTGTTTTCTTTTCTAAGGGAGCGCCAACAATCCGATGGCCTCGCACAAGCGAAACATGTCTGATACCAGGTAGCTGCAGTTGGTGGGGCTAATTTCTTGGAATGCAGGTGCGGTTGTTGTCTTGTACCAAAGGGGTCCTGATGATGCAGCTTTAAGTAGGGATGGTAATTTTACGTGCCCTATCATGGTTTGTGCAACTGTACAACACCTGCATCTGTCATGCTCGCCCTGTTATACGGGCTTTGACTGCACATGTAGTTGAACATTATAACTTCTGTAGTTCCTCATTTTCCAATGAGTGCAGGTTTAGCATCATATGCTGCTTGTTCGAGTGCTGTAGGCTTGTGTTCTGAATGTTGTACTCTTAAGTGGTTGCACGATACAATTGGCCTGGTGTATTTTCTATTTCACTTTGAGATGACTTTATATCTTCGCAACAGTGATGGCATGGGAAAGAACTACAGCCCTTCTTACTATAACATCTATTTTGTTTTCAATGTGCAGGTGGTGAAGGGCAGGCGTCTGCTAACCAGGCAGTCAAACGACCTCGCCAGTTGGTTGCCAAACGCGGCCAACCCAGTAGAGACCATGACAAACAATGCCAAACTGAAAGTGCAGATGACAGTGTTCTGCGTGCTTTAATAATATATGGCACCAACACAGTGCTGTAAATTCCTTCACAGGTTACGTGCCAAAAAGCTCACACGTGTTCTAGCATATAGCGCGCGGTTTGTACAAACGTAATAGCGTACCTACCCGATGTATTCGCTTCTGCAGTCTGCACAGCACTCAGTGTGGCCATTGCGGACTTGCATGAGGTCTTGAAGTTTGATTGAATCCAGACAGCGAAAATGACAGGTTAGAAAACACGCGAAACACGCCTTCCGCCCAGCTAAAAAGCCCAAGTTTCGCTTTCGCGCCGGGTCGCATCTCCCGGCGTGGCAGCCCAGGCCTGCTACTTCGCGGCGCTTGGGATAGATGGCGCGACCGGCGCTCATCAATATGGCGGCGCCCTTTGAATTCACGGTGTTCTGGTGTATAGAGGGGTCGTTTTTGCCGACGTGACGTAGCGTGCGCGCGCGCGGCCGTTACGTCGGACTATAAACGGCCCTTCAACCTCCATGTCGAGCGCGCTACATAAACCGTCTCTCCCGCAAATTTAGACGCACGGTGCGTCCTCCTCGCGCATGCGCACTGCCGCGTGGCGCCGCAATCGTAAATGCAGCAGCGGACGCACACGGCGCCGGTGCGTCTGCGGAGACTGCGACGTCACACCTATGAAATGCGCCGCAGTCGGCGGCGGCGAGGGCGGCGCATGTGCTGCATGGCAGGCGCACAGGCACGCGAAGCTCGGCTCCAACCCGCGTAGTGTAGCTTTACGCTACAAAAATTGCGATTCTGTAGACTCCAGATATTGAACATCATATTGAGTAACGTGATAATTAGTTTATGCGTAGCTGTGCATTTCCGTGGGCGTATGTAAATATATATGAGTGAGTCTGCGCTCAGACGCTTTCAAAACATGTCATGTAAACAGTGGTTCGTACCCTGTATATGTTATCGTCCTGGTGGAATTGCGCTGTCATTGTGACTGAGTGTTCGTATATCGTCTTTTGATGAAATAGACTTTCTAAACACGAAATGCCCTCCTGATACTTCTTTGTACGAAACTTAGGCAAACACATCTACTGTTCATATTTCCGATCACAGACAAGTTATGCTTGAAGTTTGCTACCCTGTTTCCTCATCAGCAAAGCCTAGGCGCCTCAATATCCGCGTTGTACATAACGAACATTCGCGCTCTTGTTTGTCAAGAGTCTTGTGCGCCACTCTCTCTATATCTCACCCAGAGCCATGGGACCTGTTCAAGCTGCAGTGGCGCCTGCATTGTTCAGTCGAAAGACCTGCACTCAGAAGACGTGTGTCAGAAGAACTGGCGAATACTGCCACGGGAGGGAGGAAGGGAAGAGAAAAGTAGAAGGCACGGAGGTTAACCAGAATAACATCCCGTTGGCTACCCTACACCGGGGGAATGGGAAAGGGGAAAACAAAGATCACAGGGAGAGAGAGGAGGGAAGGAAAGAAAGAAATTGCGGCGAGTTCGCTGACGCGTGTGGTCTTACAGAAATTGCATTCATAGTTACAGATGGTTGCACAAACCCGTCGTCCTTAAGAAACACAAAAGCGCCTTCACCGCTTTATGGGCCGACGGGCGATGCGGGCGGTGTTCCAGCAGCACTTGCACAGAAAGTGGCCGATTTTGGAAAGCTTTTGGAAAGCTTTGACAAGTTGTTGTCTCTCTGGGGCATATCTTGGACAGTGGCACAGCAGGTGGTCGATGTTTTCTTCGGTGCCACAGACCTCGCATGCTGCGCTGTCAGTCACTCCAATTAATGTAGAGTATGCCTTTGTGAAGGCCACTCCTAACCAAAGGCGGCAAAGAAGCGCAGTTTCACGTCGAGGAAGTCCGAGTGGAGGTCGGAGTTGCAGGGAGGGGTTTGGTCAATGCAGTAGCGTAAGTCGTAAGTTTGGCGAGTTCCACGCGGTCACTGTGAGACTGCGTGCCAGGTGTCTGAGCTGCCTTGCAGCGTAATACTGCCAGGAAGCTCCGTATTGCCCTTCGGGTGAATCAACTAACTCCGCTGACGCGGTCTAGGCAGCGTAAGCTACGTAGGCGTTTCCAACGCCTCAGCGAAGCGTCGTCTTTGTGAGCAGCTGCTTGTCGATGCAGGCGTAATCCGTGTGCACACCCTGACGTTCTGCCCTTTGCAAGAGACTCGCTTTTCAAACAGCCGAATGCATTCGGATCTGCGGCCCCGAGCGGACTTCCTGTTATGTCGCCCTCCTGCGCGTGATTATTCGCTCTTTGTATCACATTTTCAAAACATGGCGTCTATACGACTATGCAAATGGATCATGGTAACGTAGAAATGCTTAGTGTGCTACGTCAGGTTCCATCTGAGGTCGCGGACCGCCTGTGTGCACGGCCGTTAATTGTTAAGGTGAAGGCAGCATTATCTTCCATGAAGCACGACTCGCCCCCAGGGCCGGAAGGGTTACCCGTTGAGTTTTATCTAACATTCTGGGAAGATATTAGACGTTTATAGTTTGTCGTTTGCAGCCAAATGTAAACGCGCTACGTACGTAAAGAAATAGCGTTGTCATCACTGCGCATGCTCTGAATATTATTGCGATACTGTGGCTTATGTGGGCTAGGATAAGGTACATACTTTATGTAATGAGCTTAGCGTTCGTAATTTAGCGTTGTCGACAGTGGCGTAGCAACAGGGGGGGCCGGGGGGCCTTGGGCCCCGGGTGCAAGGGGCCAGTTAGGGGAGGGGGGGTGTCATATACGTCTTGTCAAGAATGGCGAGCTTCGAAGCAAGATTGCCACCTTGCCACCCGATTACGACAAGGGGTGCAAGACGCGCACCTCCCCCTCTCCGTCGCTGCAGCTGCGAGGCGTTCAAAGAAGCGACCTTTGCGCTGGAAATCCGCCGCCTTCCTCCAGCCCCTTCGACATTGTGACGGGACGAGTTCGGTGTGTGGACAATGATTCCAGAGTTCCCCAACGCGGAGCTGATTAGACACGCCTGGAGAAGCTACCGCGGGAACGACTTATTTTTGCGCTTCTCACGGTTCTGCATGACGCAAAACAACGAGCGACCCTCGAGCGGCGTCGATACTTTCCGGAACGGCACCCCCTTCAACGCCGTCGCTTGGGCTTCGGAATGTGTGTGCCTTTGTGTCTGTAAACTGATCAGCAGAGCAGCGGCGAGGTGGTGATGAGTAAACGAACAGCCGCCGCGTCGTAGGACCGGCGGATCGAGTGTATAAAAACTGTGGTTGTGCGAATGCTGGACACACTTCTCTTGAGCAGTCATGTTGGACTGTTACTCTTTTTCTCAAACAGTCATGTTAGACTGAGTTAATTTCTGTAAATAAACCCTTTTTCCTCGTTCTCGATGAGAAATAGTTCTTCACTTCGTCAACGATCTCAGCGTAAATAAGTTGGACGACGGCATGGGCCAGCTACCTCCGAATTCATGCCGTACTCCAATCTTGGCAAAGGACCACGGACGATGGGATTGAGCCCCCAATCCTGACAACTGGCTGACAGCGGTGAGATGGACTTTGCGACATGGTGCTGTATCTGCGGTGAGTGCTTGGTTTTTGCTTTGACTTTCTAGGCTTCATTTTGTGGTTGTTCTGTTTAGAGCAGTAGGGAAGCTAGATTGTTGTGTGTTAGCTAGGTTGTGTTTTCCTAGCTAGATTTAGAGAGCAGAATCAAGGCAGTAAAGCAGCAGTCATGGAGTTAAGGACACTGCTGAGAGACGAGTTGTTGATTGTTGGTGAGGAACTGGGCCTAGATGTACGCAAGGAAATGCTCAAATCGGAATTATTGGAGCTAATTTCCAATCAGGCCAGTGAGCAAGATATTGAAATGGGATTGGAACTTCTCAAAAAGAGAGAGAAACGGGAAAAAGAAAGAGAAGAACGGGACAGAGAAAACCGAGAGAGAGAGGAACGCGATAAAGAAAGGGAGGAACGCGATAAAGATCGCGAGTTAAGAAAAATGCAACTGGAACTTGAAAGCAAACGTTTGGAGATGTCTCAAGGAAGTGAAGGCGCTCTGGGTCGATCAAGTGAGGCAGAATCGTACCGCATGGACAGGCTATTAAAGCCATTTGAGGTCGGGACCGACATAGGCTTGTTCCTAAGCAATTTTGAAAGGACTTGCGAGAAGATGAACTTCGGCCCGAGTACATGGCCACAGCGGTTGCTGTCTATGTTGCCGTGTGAGGCGGCGGAAGTAATCGCCAGATTGAGTGTGCAGGATGCATATGATTATGCGAAAGTTAAGGCTAGTCTCCTGAAGAAATACCGCCTTTCAGCCGAAGCTTTTCGGCAAAGGTTTAGGAGCACAGGCAAGAAAGATAGCGAGGGCTATCCGGAGTTTGCATATAGCTTAAAGGCCAACCTAGTCGAGTGGCTTAAAAGCGCAGAAGCGTACGACAGCAGAGACATGATCATTGAATGCATGTGTCTAGAGCAGTTTTACAAAACCATCCCCCAAGCTGTGAAACTGTGGGTGCAAGACAGAGGTAATGTAAACACTGTGGAAAGGGCGGCTGAATTAGCCGAAGAGTACGCAACCCGTAGAAAGTTGAACGCCGAGGAGGGAAACTGGGACGGTCGAAATGGACCGCGGAAACCATTTCCGTTCAAAAAGGGTGCGCAAACTAGACGATCAGAGCCTGTAGACATGGCGGAAAAGCCCGCAGAAAAGAGCGAGGAGAAACTTAACGGAGAAACCACACAAAAAGAACAGAAAAGAAAATTCGAATCTGTTAGACCAATTCGCTGTTACAAATGCCACAAACTGGGACATATAGCTGTAAACTGCGAGAAGTCTAGCGTAGTTTTTTCCTACGTGGAGGAAAAAGATGAGAATATGGAACTTTTAAGTCCATATCTCCACGACCTGCAAGTTAATGGAAAACCATGCCGAGTGCTAAGAGACAGTGCCGCCACACTAGACATTGTCCATCCGTCTTACGTGATGGTAGATCACTTCACCGGAGAAGTAGCATGGATAAAACAGGTTGTAGAAGAAAACAGCGTGTGTCTGCCCATGGCCAAAGTCAAGATCAGTGGACCATTCGGGGAGCTAGAGACTGAGGCTGCAGTTTCCAAATTTTTGTCACTGCAGTATCCCTACATCTTTTCGAATCGTTCGAATCAGTTACTGCGTGACAGAGGGCTCAAACTGGGAGAGGGCATAGTACAGGCATTGACCAGAGGCCAAGCTCGTAAGATCGCGGCGCTTTCGGCTGAAAATGCTCAAGCTCCTCCAGCTGAAGCAGAAAAGGGGATAGCTTCAATACCCGAATCCGAGCTAGGCCCGAGGGACAAAAGAACAGTTGAGGAGAGCCTGCCAGTTGACCAGCTCAATGAGAGCGTAGCACTAGAGTGTCAGAGTTCTAGCCTGCAGGAAGAGCAAGCAGACGCGCTCACAAGCGAGACAGGGTCGTTATTATCACCGGCCTCAAAGAACTTTGATCAACTCTTACGCGTGGATAGAGAGTCACTGGCAGCTGAGCAAAAGAATGATGAGAGCTTAGCAAAATTACATGACACAGCTAAAGAAGGCATTGCTAGGCGCAACGTAACGATACATGAGAGAGGAGGATTGTTGTATCGGCATTACAGAGATCGAAAGGGTAGGATTTTAGATCAGTTAGTCATACCTACTAAGTATCGGGAGGACCTTTTGAGTCTTTGTCATGGAAATGGGTGGTCCGGCCACCTAGGCGTAAACAAATCAAAGGAAAGATTGCTTATGGAATACTACTGGCCTGGCTGTTTCAAAGATGTAGAAAACTTTGTAAGATCATGCGACGCCTGCCAGCGTTCTGGTAAACCAGGAGAGACTTGGAAAGCTCCACTGAAGGTAGTGCCCTTAATAACAGAGCCTTTCAGACGGCTTGTAATAGACACGGTAGGGCCTCTTCCAAAAACAAAATCAGGCTACAAGTACTTGTTTACCATGCTGTGTCCGGCTACCAAGTTTCCAGAAGCAATCCCTTTGAAAGAGCTCAGCTCCACCCAAGTAGTAGACGCGCTTTTGACAGTGTTTGCACGAGTTGAGTTTCCAGCCGAAATTCAGGCAGATCAAGGGTCAGTATTCACGAGCGCACTGACTTCCACATTCTTGCAAAAGTGCGGGGTAAAGTTAATACACAGTTCTGTCTATCACCCTCAGTCAAACAGTGTAGAGAGGTGGCATTCGGTGCTTAAGCGAGTTTTGCGTGCGCTCTGTTACGAGCACAAGGAGGACTGGGAGAACTGTCTGCCGGCAACTTTGTTTGCTTTGCGAACGGTTCCACATGAGGCGACAGGGTTCTCACCAGCAGAACTAGTGTATGGGAGGACACTCCGGTCTCCACTGAGAATGTTAAGAGAGATGTGGGAGGAAAGAGGGGAGAGTCCAACCGTGGTTGAATACGTGCTAAATTTACTGGAACGGCTAAGCGCAACCCAAGAACTAGTCGGAAAGAACATGGCACTAGCTCAAAAGAACGCCAAATTCTATTACGACAAGAATGCGAGGCATCGTACGTTTAACGCCGGAGACCAGGTAATGATCCTCAAACCTTCAAGAAAGAACAAGCTTGAAGTTCACTGGGACGGGCCCGTTAAAGTGTTGCACAAACTTTCAGATACCAACTATGCTTTGAGAATGCCCGGTCGCAGGAAGGAAGTGAGGATATATCACTGTAATTTGATGAAGCCGTATGTAGAGCGGAGCGGAGTCGTTAACTATGCTGTCAAAGAGCCGGATGGCATTGGTACCAAGTTTAAGGAGTATAGGGCAACCTCCAACTCTGAAATCGGCCTCGAAGAAGTAGTAGAAAACTCGGTAAGCTCGCATGCTCTAAGACCCGAGCAGCTAGATGAGCTAAAAGGGGTGTTAGGGGAATATCTCGACAGATTCAGCGATCGGCCGGGTAGAACCGAACTGATAACGCATGAAATTGAGCTGACCTCTACCGAACCAGTAAGATCAAAACCTTACAGGGTGTCTCCAAGACAGAGAGAGATTATGGAGGCAGAGATACAGCGCATGCAAGAGTTGGGAGTTATTGAGCCCGCTGAGAGTGACTACACGTCACCGCTAATACTCGTAGAAACCCCTAACAAGGACCCTCGTCCGTGTGTTGACTACAGGAAGTTAAATGCGATCACTAGGGATCAGCTGTACCCGATACCCAACATTGAGGAACGAATTGAAAGAGTTAGCGCTGCTAAATACATTTCAACTATAGATCTCGTGCGGGGGTACTGGCAAGTTCCCCTTTCAGAAAGTGCCAGCCGCTATGCCGCATTCATCTCGCCTGTAGGCACTTTTCGCCCTCTCGCACTCAGCTTCGGGCTGAAGAACGCGCCGTTTAGCTTCTCTAAGTTAATGGATATTGTCCTAAAAGACTTGCAGGAGTTCGCCTTACCTTATCTTGATGATGTGGCCATTTTTTCGGACAGCTGGGAACAACACGTATCGCACCTCAAACAGGTGTTCTCACGGTTGAGGGAAGCCGGCTTAACGATGAAAGCGGAAAAGTGTAGGTTTGGATGTTCGCAGGTTACTTATCTGGGCCATGTTGTTGGTCAGGGCATGAGACGGCCGGCTGAGCTGAAAATAGCGACGATTGGAGATTTTTCTCAGCCGCGCACGAAAACGGACGTTCGTTCATTTTTGGGACTTGTGGGGTATTATCAACGGTACATTCCGAATTACTCGCAATTGGCAAGTCCATTAACAGACGCCCTCCGAAAGGGAGCACCGAGTAACGTACACTGGGATAAGGACAAAGAGAACGCTTTTCAAAGTTTGAAAACGCTATTGGTTTCTCGCCCTGTGCTTCGCGCGCCAGACTACACAAAGGAATTCATAGTTCAATGCGACGCAAGCGACAGAGGTATGGGCGTGGTACTTAGTCAGGTCGGCGACGATAACGAGGAGCATCCTATCCTCTACGCCAGCCGTAAACTAAATGTAAGAGAGGAAGCCTACAGCGCTTCAGAGAAGGAATGCGCTTGTTTGGTTTGGGCCGCCCAGAAGTTGTCGTGTTACTTGTAAGGAGCGAAGTTCATCTTCGAGACCGACCACTGTCCTCTGACGTGGCTCAATCAAATGTCACACAAAAACGGCCGCTTGCTCCGATGGAGCCTCACTCTCCAAGAGTACAACTTCTCCGTTAGATATAAGAAGGGAAAGTTGCATAGCAATGCGGATGGTTTGAGCAGGCTAATTTGAATTCTGCGTTTGAGGGTCCCGCCTAAATTTTGGGGTTACTAGTGTTAGCTTTTCTTTAGGCGAAGAAAATCCCCTCTCATTCAGCAGAATTCCCTCCATTAACTGCTGAATTTGTCAGCAGGAATTTGCTTCAGAAATTGGCATAGTGAAATGTAGCATTTTTTTTGTTTCTACACTTATGTTGTTGTTGTTTTTTTGAAGCCTAGCGAGTCTAAAGTGAGAGCCAAGGCACGTCATCTCGGCGCAGAGCCGTGTTGTGGGGTTCATTTTGCAGTTGCCTGTCCTTGTTGGATGTTTTGGGGGGGTGACATCAATGCACAAGTGGTCGCTGCGAGCCAAGACATCAATTCCCCCCTGACCAGCAGCCGTTCTCTTCCTGCCTAGCGGTTGTCAGCGCTAGACAGTCGAGACTTTCCGGCCCATGGAGGCGCTGTCAAGAATGGCGAGCTTCGAAGCAAGATTGCCACCTTGCCACCCGATTACGACAAGGGGTGCAAGACGCGCACCTCCCCCTCTCCGTCGCTGCAGCTGCGAGGCGTTCAAAGAAGCGACCTTTGCGCTGGAATCCGCCGCCTTCCTCCAGCCCCTTCGACATTGTGACGGGACGAGTTCGGTGTGTGGACAATGATTCCAGAGTTCCCCAACGCGGAGCTGATTAGACACGCCTGGAGAAGCTACCGCGGGAACGACTTATTTTTGCGCTTCTCACGGTTCTGCATGACGCAAAACAACGAGCGACCCTCGAGCGGCGTCGATACTTTCCGGAACGGCACCCCCTTCAACGCCGTCGCTTGGGCTTCGGAATGTGTGTGCCTTTGTGTCTGTAAACTGATCAGCAGAGCAGCGGCGAGGTGGTGATGAGTAAACGAACAGCCGCCGCGTCGTAGGACCGGCGGATCGAGTGTATAAAAACTGTGGTTGTGCGAATGCTGGACACACTTCTCTTGAGCAGTCATGTTGGACTGTTACTCTTTTTCTCAAACAGTCATGTTAGACTGAGTTAATTTCTGTAAATAAACCCTTTTTCCTCGTTCTCGATGAGAAATAGTTCTTCACTTCGTCAACGATCTCAGCGTAAATAAGTTGGACGACGGCATGGGCCAGCTACCTCCGAATTCATGCCGTACTCCAATCTTGGCAAAGGACCACGGACGATGGGATTGAGCCCCCAATCCTGACAGTCTGAAGACACCCCTCTTTCCGCTGGCTACACCTGGGGGGGGGGGGTGACAGAAAACCTATGGGCCCCGGGTGCCAGACGAACCTAGCTACGCCACTGGTTGTCGAACATGCGGCACCCGTGGCTCTCACTTCAGCGTGAATTCTCGTGAGGGCTACGCTCTCAACCGCGTTGATCCGCAGTAAGAATTGGAATTAGCTTTCGCTTTGTTTAAACTCACCTTAAACGTTCGTTATGAGCACATAGCGCGCCCAATTTCTCAGGTCGTTCGGCGCTTCCGGCCCCCGTATACAGGCCTAATGAGACGCGCGTGGCGATATAGACTTATTGGTCAGTATCATTGAAAGGTATCTATATAGTGCAGCAAAACAAAGACACAAGAAGAAACGAAGACGAAGACAAGCGTTATCTGAGAGGCGTCCGAATAGAAACAGCAGGATGGCTCTTAATCGATTGTCTTGGCTTGGCCACGCTTGGCACGAGGCATCATACGGCGCCCTGTTTTATAACGTCTTTCTAACGTTTGCGTTCCCGTACGGTGAACTAAGTGTCTTGAAAAGACGCGCACCGTAAGGTCCCGCAAAGGCGCTTACGTTTAACGTACACGAGGCGACAAACGCTCTTATAAAACTGTCTATTGGTGACACTTTGGTGTCTGTTAAAGCCTCTGCTTTGAGAACTTTGAATTCCCGGCTAGTTTTCGCCACGGTCTTGTTGTGCTGATACCTAAGCAACATCCATCACCAATTCGTCCAGAAGGATGGAGGCCGATCGCGCTTCTCAATGTTGATTGCAACATCTTCACAGATATTATCACTTGGCACTTGGGAAGCCTGATGCCTTCCTTAATAGGACACTATCAGGCATGCTCAGTCCCTGGCAGAGAGATACAGTCTCTCATTCGTCAAGCGTGTCATAATGACATACGCAGACCAGGTCAGCACGTGGTCTCTTAGTTTCACTAGATCAAGAGAAGGCATTCGATGGCCTTGAACATAGCTACATATTTAATGTACCGAACTCGTTCGGCTTTTCGTAAAATTTTCTTGAACTTATTAGGAATTCCCAATAAAATATCTGAAGCACATTATTTTTGATGGTCGTGAAAGTGCACCAATTCCTGTTACTCGTGGTGTTCGTTAATGGCACGCTCTATCCCCAGTACGCTTCGTGCTCACCCTTGAACCATTTCTGCACTCAGAACTGAGAGAGCCTTACGTGTGCGGTCTCCCACTGCCTGGGAGTGGTCTTGTGAAGGTGGCAGCGTTCGCCGATGACGTCACATTGTATCTCAGGAATGAAGACAGCTTATCCCGTAGTCTTGGAATTTTCACTGAGTACAGATATATTTCAGGTGCTGCGCTAAAATTTTCAAAATGTTGCTATTTTTTCATTCGTTCCCCATAGACGCGCCTAAGTCCCCTTTTCCATCTTCTAAAGAGCGATTATATACGTATTTAAGGCCTTCATTACACTTATGATGGCGTATCAGACTCTGTGTGGCTCTCAATTTTTAAACATGCAAGGTGAAATACACATGATATTCAAGGACATGATTTACCTCAATTAAAAAGAAGGTACTTAGCCCAGTCTGTATTTTACGGCCGTCCCTGGTACGTTTGTCACGTTGCACAGCCACCGTTAAGGGTTACTAGGTCATCGCAGTCCCTTCTTGGTTCCTTCTTCTGGTCGGCAAGTACAGAACTGGCCTGTCGCACGGCGCGTGGGCAACAGCGCTCTCGTGGTGGGTTCGCGTCCCCATCCGTGTCTCTCTGTTGATGGCTACTTCCTCTGCGATTTCTGCTCCGCCTGCTACAGTGTGATCAGTGTCCCGCGCGTGAAGTCCCCTGCTATTCCCTCGGCATAAAAATTGGTTACATTTTACTGGACGTGCATTTCAATCACGGACCACGAACGTTAACACGCCTCGAGCTAGATATCTCGAAAATCGGCGAAGTCTGCTAATAATGCTGTAGAGTAACGCATGACTGATAGTGGTGTCGAACATGTCCCTTCCAGCACAACAGCTAGATGCTCCAACCAATCGTGCACAGTCAAAGCAAGTTGATCGTAGGCATGCTTCACTCATTGAAAATCCTCGGGTGTGCGTCACCTGCCTGTTTGTAAAATTTTTCTATCGCGACAGCATGCTCTATGAGACGCAGCGTTATACTGCTTTGCCTAAGAAATTGGCCGACATTTTTACGTCCTATCAATACCACAACGTGGGCAAATCAATAAAGGAAACAAATATGCGCTTCCTGCGACCTCACGCAAAATTAAGGCATAGCGATTCCACGGTGGCTGCTGGTAGCGGCTGCCTGACCATTGTTGTTTACTAAGATTTTTTTAAGAACAAGTCATCTCTGATGGCACTAGTAATTATGTTAAGGCTTCCAGTAATTTCCGAGGTGCCCTCTTCAATACCATACACTATTCGATTATTTTCCTCCTACGGCTTTCAAGTTCGTCATTTTTTTCAATGTAAGAAGCGTGTTCTTTTTTTCAAGCTGAGCCACTGTTAATTTTATTTCATCGACTTCTTTTTTAGGTAACAGTAAGGTGGCTAGCTGATGTTCTAAGCTTTCAATACGCTCGTTCAAATTCGTAATATCGCTTTCGATTTTTACCTGCTTAGTTAAAATATTACTCATTGATGCGGTCATGCTTGTCTGTCCTAAAAGTAACCGCGTCCGTTGGTCCCTGAATAGATCCAATGTCATCACATGTCAAGAGGCTGACATTGAAGGCACAAATATTTGTCACAAAATTTCGAGCAGTCGATAAGCATGGCAGCAGCAGCTGTTATAAGAATGTATAGTCAAGTATCTACTGACTTGTACAATAAAGCTCGGGCTCACAAGAATATGAGCACAGAGGTAAGGCAACCAATCCAGACCTACGTTGGGAGAAATTTACCGTCGTTACATGATAGCGCAGCCTCGGGATCAGTGTAGCTTACTATGAAACGCGACGCTGTTGGATGGCAATTTGTAGGGCGTATTGCGCGCCACAATGGGCTCTGAGAGTTGTGGCCGGTGTGCATCTATTTTGAAGAGCATTACTGCGGAAGACAAATGCAGGTCGCATGCATGTTAGAGAAACTCTTTTAGAGAAGATGTTGCCGTCCGCTGTCGCAGCTAATGCGTTTAAAACCTGAGAAATGGATAAAGTTTGGCACTTTTCTTATCTTCAAACTAGCCTCGTGATATAGTCCAGCAAAATTAATTGCGCCCCTCTCTGGTGTGGCCCCTCTCTGGTGCGCTCCGTTTTAAAACCAAAAGGACGCAAATGCGTGCTTTGGACCCTAGTTTAACGAGGAAACAAGCCCTATAGATGTCCTCCTTGGACCGTAGAGAACGCACTCGACGGTCATCTCAGAACAGTATTCAACAGAGCGCAAAATACGATCTCTAGGCAACAGCCACGGTGTTCCTCCATCGCTTCCGGCTTCGCCCCCTATAAAGCGAGAGTGGAGGGAAAGCATCTCGTTTCGTGGCTCGCCTCCGCGATCTGGTCTCCCGAGATAACGGCGTCCATTACCAATTGGCGCGTCGTGTGTACTCTAGATTAACGTCGGCAGGCGCTGTCGTATCCTCCTGCTCACTGGAGGCAAGACGACACCGAGTTATGTCGGTCGTTCGGCGGACCCAGCAGTTGCTCCGCTTCTTTCGCGTTCGATTGTCCCTGTGCGGCAATCGTGCGGTTGTTCGGGAGCTGACGTTTGCGGTGCTGGAGAGCTAGAAAGCATGAAAGTGGACGGAAAGCGGCAGCCGTATCAGTTGGAGTTCGTCGCTGGGCTCTCTCTTTCTCGCAACGTATCGGGCAGCCTTGCGGAAGTTCCAGTCCACTTAAACCAGTTGAGACCCGCCGTGGTTGCTCAGTGGCTATGGTTTTAGGCTGCTGAGCACGAGGTTGCGGGATCGAATCCCGGCCACGGCGGCCGCATTTCGATGGGGGCGAAATGCGAAAACACCCGTGTACTTAGATTTAGGTGCACGTTAAAGAACCCCAGGTGGTGGAAATTTCCGGAGTCCCCCACTACGGCGTGCCTCATAATCAGAAAGTGGTTTTGGCGCGTAAGAACCCATAATTGTTTAACCAGTTGAGAACAGGGCTCACGTTGTCTTTTTTCGCTCGACAGCGGCTCGCGAATCGAGAGTTCCTAGGCTTTCACGCAGTTGGCTAGGCCGAGAAGCTGAAGTAGAGCACGGTGCTGGGCATTAGGTCGTTCGTATTTGCTGGTTTAAATGAACGTGCACTTTGAATCGAGGCAAACAAACAAACACATGACATGCTCTCTTTGACAGCGTCAGAAATATTTCTGCCCTATTCCCCGTTGTGGGTGTGCACCTTGTCCCCATAGACGTAAACCAAACGAAACGAAACCAAGCAGGCGTTTAATGACGAGCCCAAGCACTGCTGTCTTTCGCATGTATCTTTCTTTTTTGTTCTCATTTATATTGCGCGTTTATTTAAACCAGGAAAGATAGACCAGTTAGGTGACACTCGAGCGCTGGCCAATCGCGGTACTTTCTGAAACGCTAACGCCTTTGCGAACACGGTGTAGCCATAGCAGGCATAACGAAGGACAAAGAAGAGACAGTGGCACATGAGTAGCGAAAGTCCCTGTCCCTTTTTGTCCTCACTTAAAGGTTCTCCTGCACGTCATCTATACCGAAACGCATCGCCAACTCTACCAAACCGCCACGCTTGTGAAACGTGTCCTCGAGCGCGAATGGTAGAATTTTCCAGGCTTCCACAGCGCTGCACGCATTTTGTGGGACACTGCCATGTGGCTCTCGTCAAATGCCTTTCTTCTTACGAGTCCTCACTCGCGTTCCCCGCGGGGCCCTTACGGTGCTTGCTGGTAACGACGATGCGAGCGAGTTATTCGGCACGCGGAGCATTGCTCGTGCAATGGAAAAGCGAAACTCGAACAAGCAAATCCCTCGGGTATAAGCTACGCAATTTCCGGCTGGTCGTAGATGCGGAGCACACGCGCTTGTGCAGCCAACCCTTTCGCAGGCGTTCGACTATCCTCAGCGCAGACAACAAGGTTCACTGCGTAATGCAGGATACGTTTTGCGTACAGCGCTAGCATCGCATTGTGTTTACCTCCCAAGCGAAGACTTGTGGTACATCGTTTAAAGAGCCACAATAAAGAAAACTTCCTTCCATAAACCTAATTTTTAAAAATCATTTCGACAGAAGTGGGTACAAAAATTATGGTGACCTGTGGCTCACCGGGACGTATATATAGGATAATGCGGATAATCAGAGAAGAAGAAGAAGGAGGTAGAAATGGGCATTGTCAGCACGACATAAGAAGCCCTGAAAACAACGTAGCTGAAATTTGTTGATTGTTTGATAAGTTCGAAGAAGAAGCGCTGAAAGAAAACGAAGACGCCGATTTGGACTTTTTCAATTCGGCTTCCGGTTTTTACACCCATGCTGTATTCATGGCGTTCGTCCTACGCACATTGAATCCAGCATTCAGTTTCAGTTTCTTCCTCAGTTTATTATTTCTTAAATACAATGAATTGGTAAGAGACAATATACAGACGAGTGTCCCAAAGTCAAAGACTGCAGCGGCCCCCTCGGTTAATAATAACAGTGGAGAGATGTAATAAAGAAGAGCAAGCTATCTAAAAGAAACGAAAACAAATTGTCTGTAAACAAGCCTATAGTGCATAAAAAAACTGTCAATACATACAAGTGGCAAATATAGTGTAATGAATAACGTAAACATAGTTACACATATAAAACAGCTTAAGGGCATGAATAAATGTATGAAAGGTTTAACATTTAATGCTGATGGGTAAACCATTACACAGTTTTATAGCAGCGAATGGTGATGTAATATTTCCATAGTTAGAATGAACCATGGGTAAAAGAAAATTGCAGTTACGTGCAAACCTGGTATGATTGTTATTGATCAGGTGCCTGGGATCAATGAATTGGTATGAGAGCTGTTTAGTAAGTCATTTATAAAACATATATATTAGATGATAGTTGAGCAAGTTCGTTACAACAAGGACGTTATTTTGACGAAGTAATAGAGTAGCACTCGAGAAAAACCTACTTTTATTCATAATGCGTATTGCTCGGTTTTGTAAGTGCTGAGCAGACGAGATATGACAGTTATATGTGTTTCTCCAGGAAACAATGCCATAATTAATGTGACTGTGAATGAAGGCAAAGTATAATGCTAATAATGGGTCTTTCGACAAATATGCTCTTGATTTGATGAGTGCCCTGATACCGAAGGTACACTTTTGCTTGGCAATGTGTTGAGAAAACTTTACGTTAGAAACTAATTTGATGCCCAAAAATGGTGCACAGTCGGAGACGCGAATGTGATGACTATCTATAGTTATCTCAGGCAAGCCAGGTAGTATTATTTGGCTGGAACGGAAAATCATGAATTGAGTTTTTGAAGGATTGATAATTAATTGATTGGATGAACACCAAGCAGCAATATGGTCAAGCTCATTGTTTAGTTTAAGGATTAAGGTTGTTAAAGGATTGTTACGCAACGAGATAGTAGTATCGTCTGCGTATAGTACACAATGTACCCACTTAAGACAAGTGGGTAAATCATTAATATAAACAGAGAATTATAAAGGACCTAGTATGGAGCCTTGTGTTACACCTTGGTTAATAACTTTAGTGTCAGAATAAGCACCTCTAACAAAATAAAACTCTTTGTTCTCTATCATGTAAGTAACTTTTAGGAGTTTTAGTACTGGACCGGTAATTCCCAGCGTTTCTAGCTTAGTAAAAAGTATGTTATGCTAAATTGTACCAAAAGCTTTTGCTGCAGCCGCTCTGTATGTCTTTCGCGTTGCCGAGGGCCCGCAGACGCCGTCGCTGGAGCCCACGATCGACACCGTCGAATTGGATGCGAGGCGCTTCAGGTATGCGTGAGACGCCGACAACGACGTCTCCCCAGAGTATGAGGCGGAGTACCCCTACGAACCCGATGAACAAATGCAGTGTCAAAAGCGTTGTGCCGCTCGGAAAAGCACTCTCCTCGCTCGGCATAATGACGTGATCGTGCTGAAAAGTGGTGTTATCGCGAAAGAACACTCAACGCAATGTACGTGAAAGTCTACTTTAATGAGAACTCCGCAAATAAAACTCAGCTGAGAGATATCGCAATATTGCCGGTTTGACTAAACTTTGCAACATTTCTCCGCAACACTTAACCGTGGAGACACATTCGGCCTTTAGTAATGCTCTCCCATTTACACACCACAAGAATTGCCAACGTGCCCCCATAGTTTTCCTCTGACAAGCTATTTTCAAACGTCTTCAGATGCAACTCCACGAAATATTTCGTGCGCTATCCGCTTAAGAACCTCGAACAGATACAAAAAAACTATCAATAGAAGAAGGAACTTGGGTCATTACTTTCAGGGAAGGAAAATTAAGCGCCGGAGCAATTCTAACTGCAATTTAGTAAGGTCGCGCCACATTTCTCGTCCAATGTCCCGTCTATTGTCACGTGGGTCAAAAACTCAGCGAAAAGAGTGGTAAAAAGCAGCAAGAATTTTTCGCCATGAAGCATGTACTATTCGTAAGTTTGAGATCTACGCATAAAAACAAAATTAATGCCTGAAGACAACAGACTGTAGACGACTGTAGACTGTAGACTGAAGCCCGACTGTAGACGTCCTGCACCTAACTTAGTGCTTGCGAAAGTGCGACATAAGCTCGTGCCTTCTTTCCCTTTCTTTTGCTCCACCGTCCCTTTCTCCACGTGTAGGTTAGCAAACTGGACTCAGTCTGGCTAACTTCCCTGCATTTCCTTCCTGCCTTCTCTCTCTCTCATGTTTTCCTTGATTCCTGATTTCAGTGCCATCTGTGGTGAATTCCTAACTGGGTGTTCTCTTTAAACGTGCTCCATACTGTACATTGCCAACAAACGCGGAACGCCTGGATATTAAGATCGAGTTTAGAGCAGTTTTTTCGCATAGACGTATGCATTTCGGCACACTATCTACCTTCAGATTGATCACCTTACTATACTAGACGTACAGGACACGTACATCGATATAAGGTCATTACACACATTCAACGCATACCGAATATAGTACATATAAGACCAAGCGGGCCGTTACACTGTGCAATAGCCCCATCGATACCGATTTTCTACAGCCACTTTCACCAGCTCGGAGCTGTCATCGAGTTCGAAGCCAACTGCCGCACGCGTCGAATAGAGAAAATAGGCCCGTGTATAGTAGGCTTCGCTTTTCCTTTTGTATAGTTTACGCATACATATACACGAAGAGAAGCACACATAAGAGAGGCTTTGCCACGCGCAGCATGGCGAAGAATACAAATTCGAGTTTACCCCGTCGCCTCGGCCCTGGCAGCAAGTCGGTATGGGCCGATATTTCAGGCCGGAAGAAGCGCCCGGTTCCTTCGCGGTGGTGACCCCGTTGTTTGTCAAGATCCCGCATCCTCCTACGCCGCCGCTCAAACAGCCTCGTTTATTTCCGAAAGCGCGCTTGCTCTTACAATCTCGTGCCAAGCAACTTGCCCTTCTTTCGACTTTTTGTTTATTCCTTTGCGGTTCTTTCGCTTTTCATTTCTTGTTTTTCTGCTCTTTCTCCATCTTGCCGCCTTCCTTTTTTTTTTTTTTGAGGAGCCGTTCCTCTTGCACTGTTGGTTCTTTAGGCGCATTTCTCACTTTGTTTTTTGCAGGTTGGTCTATTGCAGAACCATTCGCCGGAAAAGCAGCGGTCTTTTTCTTTTCATCATTCCGTCCAAATAGTCGCGTTCACTTTCCAGCCAATGCTTTCGCCTGTCTTTCCTGATCTTAATTCCAATTTTTCCTCTTTTATTTTCCTTTATTTTTTATTGCAAGAGCGGTCATTCTTGCGTTCTTATACGTATCACTGTTCCCTTTTGTCTCTTCCAGTAACTTTCTGTGTGGTTTTGTTGAGATAATTAATGTCGAACTTCCATCACAGTAAAAGAAATCTTGTTGCTCTTTCACTGCATTGCGATCTGCACCCCTTTCTCTCTACTAACGCAAAGCACTGTTTCGCTGTTTCATTCCCGCAAATGGCTTTTTTTTCTGTCGCTCATGTATTGTTTTTTAGTGTTCCCATTTTCATTTCAGCTCATTCGCTCCAAATTTCGCACTCGATGCCCTTCTTTTGTCGGACTTGGCTTTCTCTAAACTTCGGTTCGTGCTTTCTCTATCTCACTGACTCTTCTTTTTTTCTTTCTGTCGAGATTGTAGGAAATGAAAAGCGGTGTAATTAGTCACAATAAATAGGTGGAACTTATGTAGGATATATACGTCAGTTTACGAAAAGTCCACTCGCTCGTAAATCGTGGACGGTTGCCGCAAAACATGGGGATCGAGTGAATGATTGAGAGAACAGCGCACCGAGCGCGCCCATTGTGCATTCGTCCCTGCTGACTTGCCACGGTTGCTCAGTGGCTATGGTGTTGGGCTGCTGAGCACGACGTCTCGGGATCGAATCCCGCCCACGGCGGCTGCATTTCGATGGAGGCGTAATGCGAAAACACCCGCGCACTTAGATTTAGGTGCGCGTTGAAGAACCCCAGGTGATCCAAATTGCCGGAGTCCTCCACTACGGCGTGCCTCATAATAGGAAAGGGGTTTTGGCACGTAAAACCCCATAATTTTTTTTTCGTCACTTCTGCTGACACGCCTAAAAGTAGACAATGATGATGTTCATGATTTAATGGCATCTCCCTTCGAAACGAGGCAGTGAAGAATAGTCACCTAGCCTGCATCGATTAATCAGGTATGCTATACATGTTTTTTTTATCTAGCATTTTTGTGTACACCTCCTTAGTCTTCCTTTTTTTCCCTTCAACATGTACCTTCCTTGTACCGCTAGCCATGTCTGCAAGAGATTCCGTCGTGTCAATCTCTTCCCTGCTTTTTTTTTACCAATATTCTAAAAGTCTCCTGCTTATCTCTGTTGCTCACCGGTTGATGCTTCCGTCCACTTTAAACCCAACTGCTTCGAGAAGGTGTACGTTACATATGGTTCTCTCTGGAACGCCCACTACAGCGCCCTCCCCCTGGTGATGAAGCCGTGAAACTTCTGAGTGGTGAGAAGGGAGGAGATGTAGGCGCTTTCCATGGCGAAGGGCACTTCACGATGCCGAAGCACTGGTTGGAAGGTCTTGCCGGTGACATTTTGTGTTCCCAAATTCGATGACCTGATGAGAAAAAGAGCTGTAAATGAGATACGAACCGGTTTACTATAGTCAATGGGCGTGTCGTAGATGGACCCGCTGAGCAATATGGTGACGTTTATGGGAGTACGGCTTGGGACTTTGAAGAGGTCGTTGCATGATGCTTGTACTGGTGCACGGACTGCGTCTTGGCGCAAGAAAACGTGTGTCTTATGGTGCGGGCTGACAAAGTTGTTCCAATGCATCGAGAGAACAGGTTGTGGAACGATGGCGCTCATCCCTCATCGAAGCTGCAGTGCATTGTCGCTCATTTCAATGAACGCAGTTGATGTCTGAGTGTCAAATAATTTTATGACGCACGTGTAAGACGCGCTTGCTGTATCGAAGACTTTGTGAAGGTTTTCGCCAACTATTTAGGAAGACAGGACTGTCTAATCAGATTGCACGCGTTATGCAAATAGCAAAGTGCATTCTTGGATATGTGCGAGCGCTGCCGACTGATATGGAGCGTACGATAATGAATATGTATATAAGGACACGTAACTACAGAAGGGCGATTCAATAAGATAACCGCTCACGGTCCTTGCCGCTATTGTTATCTTCGCGTTGCTTTGTTACCTGAGCACAAGTTTGCCCAATAAACAGTTAGACATTTTATTTACTAGCACTGCTAATGTCTCTACTGATTGACCACCACTGCATCGCGGCAGTATAGCCACAGATATGTTCGTTCACATCGTCTGTGTCAATCCGCATATCAGTTATTATAACATATTTACACTTAACAGGAAAGGGAAAGCGAATCATATAGCATATCATATCAGTTCCGATGCTCTGGAAACAGCACGTTCTTTGTAGTTTTATGAATGACCAGCTAGAAGACATTCGGGACAAACCTAGCTTGGCGACTGTTGTAGGGGTTGGAGGACGGACTTCGGGATGAAAACCAAACTTGGGAGGATTTATTTTACATTATTTACAATGAGACGTCAAGTAACCGTCGTACAGTCATTACGGGCCGGCAGCAACTCGGACGCTGCAGGCCGAGGCAAGAAGTTCGAGAGAGGTGAATCAGGGAATTAGGGAATGCTCTGGTCTCTCTGGAACGCTTCTTATAAACCCTTCGAGCACTGGAAGTCGCGTCATGTTCGACCAATGGGAGAGTCCGCTCAGATGACGCCACTTTCAGCCAATGGTAGGCGCCCGTGCGATGGTGTCATACCCGGCGAAGAGAGTCGCCGCTTGGGCCCCCTTGCTTGATCACTTGATCCCCCTGCGCTCTTGCCTCGCAGAATTGCAATCCACTTCTTCTAAGGTGGAGAAGGAAGGGGGGGCGCTCATGCTCCATTGTACAAGGGCCCACCTGCTCCCGGTGGCTCCGCTCCGCAGTGGTGGCAAATGCCTTCTTCAAAGGCGAAGGGGGACGATTGGGCTCTATAGTCCGAGGACCCCTTCTAATCCCGGCGGCGTACGACCTTGTTGGCTGCAAACTTGTTTGCACTTGTCTTGTGGCCTTCAACTTGTTTGCCTGGGCGCTCCTCTAGAATGTGCTTTCCTGCTTCTGCATTCCTCAATTAGCTGTGCTGCGATTCGATGTGGTTTGGGGAAATCGAAGTAGCCTCAGGAAACGGCGCCATATCTAACACTGTGGACCGACTGAGCGACGGTTCTTCGTACTTAGTGGTCACATCATTGTCGGCAAAGTGGAGCTCGGAGGTTACACCAGAGACTTATGTTCGAGGTTAACATACTGGCAGCCCAACTGAAATATGATCTTCCGCAGGCACTACAAAGGAATTTTGTCCTATTTAAGGGTCGCGTGTTGTGCTTACACTCAAAGGTGCCCACAAAATAAGTTCTTTCTTTAATGCCGCCCTGACGCTGGAAGATCAATGGCGTTCATGCTGAGACAATTTAGTGACATAGGCTCGTAGGGAACAATTCTGTAGGGAAATTTAATCGCTCTAATATGCTTTCCCCCTCTTTACACGTCTTTCGCTAAAAATCCACTAAATAGGTGAGGCTGCCTAAAGCGAGCTTTCTTGCAAGCTGTTTCTTGCCGAGTGGAAGTGGCCTTCGTCATGTGGGGGAGCTAGGATGTTCGTTTGTAGTTGCATTCTCACAAGTGAGTGGGTGAGTGAGGCATCGAATGAGTGTAGGAGCGAGTGAAGGAAAAATGGAGATAGAGAGGAAGAAACGCTGCAGAACACGTGCGTCCGTGGGTGAGCGAGAAAGGCTGAGTTTGAAAAGTGAAGCTGTTAGCGACAAATGAATGTCTTAAGCAACCAGCATGAAGCTGGGGCAAATATGGGCAATAAGCATCATTCTCGTGGTAGATAAACAATCGCAGCAAGGAGCTCCTTCTAGTAATAATAATTGGTAACTTTATTGTTTGGAAAAGGTGATGGCCGTAGAAATGGAAGCGACTTTTCTGCCACTCCTCTTTTTACAGCAAAGTGGGATACCTTTGCCATTCAAGGAAATTTTCGTGTTGTAAGCAAAAGATTTCCCATATGTGGGCCGGTCCCGGAGACAGCAATGCTAGGCTGACTCGACTTTGAGGTGAAGCAGGCGTTAAGCACTCCCCATACGTGGGCCGACCTCGAAGATAGTGAAATGCCGGGCCGACAATGTGATATGCGGACAAGGCAGCATAACCGCCGACCGCTGGCCGCAAATTACACTGACGTTCAAGCACTCGGCAGTGACGACCTGTGAGCGGTCGTTTGTGAGGAGCTGCAGAAGCTCTTTCCAAGGTCGCAGCCTCAAGTTGCCTGAATTGCCGACATCGTCAAAGAAGAGGTTCAGTGGTCGCTTGGAGTTCCGGAGAAAACCCCCCGAAAAAAGATAGAAACACCCGAAAAAGATGAACAAATATATATAAAACCTGTTTAGCTCAAGCAGACTGGGTGAGTATTTGTCGCCGCACCATTTCAAAAGGGATGCCAATACAAATCATCATCATCACCACCACGTACTCGCACAGTCCGCAACGCCTAATTTAAGACAATAGAATCAATGAGCACTGAGAAACCATCTACTGCTGACAGTAATCCGCAGTGTTGCATTTATTCGAAGTTACCTGCAAGCTTCCTCCAGCAGCTAGCAACGTCCATAATCTTTCGTTTATGTAAATTGCGAGTAAATGCCTAAATAAATAAGAATACATCCAGGAAAGCTTTCCACGAGGCGTTCTCAACCTTCAGAACTGTATCAAATCTATTAAATGCTATTGGTTGCAATGCTCATATTGAAAAGGCTGAAACATAAGACATCGGCATCGAGAGATAGTTCCGGCTGCTTCTTATAACATGAGAAAAATAACAATATATCGCAAATAAGAGAACTTCACAAAAACAAACGAGCGACTGGTACGGCGAAAAGAAAAGAAAACTAGACTGCACGGAATAATAAGAACGACGATGACGACGACGACGATGATGATGATGATTATGATAATGATGATGATGATGACCTTCAATGTACAGCGTGAAGATTAAAACACAGTAAGTGCTTAAAACGCAAAATTTCACAAACGGAGAAAAATAGACGCATATGACTGCTTCAGAAGATAAACAAAATGCAACACAAGATCAGCCATTGTCTCACTCAATGTAATTTCCATTCTTTTGCGTGGACCGCAAGAAGGCTAAAGAATGACGAAGCAAATCTGTGCGGAAAGTTTGACTTCAGCAATAGCATCGGGTGCACCGTGCGAAACAGCACATTATCTGTTTCACGGGGACATTTAATAGCCGGCGTGAACACCAGTAGGGGAAATCCGGCGCTGTGGTGCGAGCGAAAATTGAGTTCTCCACGCTAGTATTGCAGCATTGAAAGAGCACACGCATGAAATAAAAATATTCAGAGAGAAACAATCTACGCAACTCGGAAATCACGGAGATGAATGTAGTGCGGTGTATGGAAAGGGGCGACCGAATAGGGCGTTTGTTCCCACAACACAAAGCCAATTGTCGATTGCGGTCGCCTGCGGCTCGATGGTTCTGCGCGTGGCTCCTCTATTTCGTTTCGCTGCCGAAGCGTGCGCTGAATCAAACTGCGGGGAGGCGCAGCGGAAACTACTGACGCATGATCAAGCGCCGGGGGGGTCGCGCACGTCTCGCATGTCCGCCACAACCCTTCGCTCTTCATTATTGATGTCCTTCCGGCCTCTTTGTTTGCCTCTTTCTCCAGTTTCGCTAAATGTGCCAATCTGGTTACAAGCCCCCACCCCTTCCCCAACCTTCTTTGGAACTGAACCCATTGTATACGACAGTTTCAATTATTGTAATGTCTTTGGTTGTTGTTTGTCCAGGCACGCTCACTGAAGAAAACAGATGAAGAGAAATTGATGTATACGGGTAAGCGCCTTCAACGCACTTCGTGTTCAGGGGATGTCGAGTGAAGAAATATAGGACCTCCATCGTGACACCGCATAAAGACATCACATGTCGCGTATACGCGGTGCTTTGAACGCGAAACCTTAGATCGTTATGTTTCAAGGTCGCGTTGTGAGGTGGAGAAAATCACAACGATCATGCTACTTTTCGCGCGTTCATCGTCTTCTTCCGCATTGGTGCCGCTAATCATGCCAGAAAAAGAGGCACAGTTAATATTTCTAGAGTTAAGGAACTCGGGCCCACGACATTTGGTGCTAATTAGCGCGAAGTTAATTAGGACACACCTAAATAAGCTAAGTTTAATTAGGGACTGAAACCCACAACCTATGGTGTTAGCTAGGGCGAAGCTGATTAAAGCACTATTAATTAATGCAGCTTTAATTAAGGTGCTCAAGCCCACAACCATTGGTGTTAACAAGGGCAAGGTTGATTAAGGCGCAATTAGTTAAGGTAGATTTAATTAAGGCACTCGAACCCACGGCAGTTGGTGTTATTAGGGAGAAGTAGAATAAAGCGCAATTAAGATACTTTCAAATAAGGTACTCGAACCCACAAACGTTGGTGGTAATTACGGCGGTGTTGATAAAGGCACAATTATTTAAGGTAGCTTTAATCAAGGTACTGGAACCCACAACCTCTGGTGAGAGAAAAGAAGTAATGAAAGCAGCAATGCACTCGAACGAACCAACTCTCGGGCTTGATTGAATAGTCCGCGGGTAGCACACGCTGCTGTGAACATATGAGACAAGTTTTGCTGCGCTGCCGTACGCGGAGGGCGGAGCTCACAAGCGGATCGCGAGGTCACCTTTCTATTTAGCACTCGCTTCCCAACAGAAAGCCATTTCCTCACTCTCTTCTGGACGCTTTATTTCGTCATTCCCTTAACCGGCTGCCATTGGCCGATAGCTGACTTCAAGCTGCGGTCGACTGCATCGCGTAGATAGTGCGGCCGCCACGAGGTGCCGCCACGAGTGCACTTGCTAAGCGCACTGCGGCTCGCTGAGAACAACTGCGTTTGGCTCATGTTCAGCGCGTCGTAGGTACCAAAGGCGGAAGTCGTGGCGTCTACGTTAACATCCGAAATAAAATTTAAACTGTGCGCCCCGACGACATTTGGAAGGCGAAGCGCTGTAGGCACGCCCCACTGCACCATAGCCTTGGCAGCGCAAGGCATTGAAGAAGGAACGGGAGCACAGCGGAGGTCGTGTTTGATTGTCAATTACACCGCTTCTGCTGAACGAATTGAAGCACTTCTTTTGTGGCAAAGTATTTGAGAAAAAGCGTATTCTCACTTCAAATGCATTTCTACACTTGGATAAAAAGTGGCTCAAGGCCCCTTTAAAGGAAGTCTCTTTAGCGCGCAGGCTTTCACCTTCACCATCTTTGACGTATGCTTAAGTGACTGTGAAATTTTTTGTTTTGTTGCGCCCAGAACGAAACTGCTATGAATTAAATATGTATGGACCGTACGTATCGCATTAACCACACAAGGCTTTAGCTTGTCCCAACACGTCTTACCGCGGGGTTACTCGTGACGTCTACGTAAGCAGCCATCTTTGTGCCGCCATCTGTTCACAGACCTTAAGCAATCGCATAGATATACGATTGCATTGACCTGCCATATTCTCCTTAACGGCTGTTCTAAGGCACGAGTGAGAGCATAAGTATCAGCTTTCACAGATTTTTCTAATGTCATTGGAAGAGAACGCACACGCAGCAGAAAAACGGTGAAGACACGTCGTAGTCGTACGAGCCGTCGCAAGATGTCACTACCGGCATAGCTACTGCCATCCACGGTTCCGATAGCCCGTTAATGGCCCGGCATTTTGTAGACGGTAATACATTTAGGGCAAAGCTAAAACTCTAATAACACGATGTGTATCATGCGGAACCCTGAGATTTTGCCTGCACGTACAGGGGCTCGATAGCAGGTGTGAGCCCTAGTGAATGATAAACCCGAAGCTGCCACCGATGAGGTGTCCCATATGCATCACTATGCGATAGCACCATGCGGCTGTGGTAGAGGGCGCAAGAGGGAAATGAAAAGCTCGCCTATGACCAGCACCGTGTTATTGTTTTTCTTTCTTAACGTGATTGTAAGTATGGTGAATTTAGCTGCCGGTTCGTTTATGATAACATTAGAAGGAAGCTGTTAACCTGCAGAAGCGCCAACATGGTGGTTTCTTGCTCATTGTCTCCTTGCGATGCCAGCATTGGAAGACGTCTCAGTTGACTTGATACCGGAAGCGGATTCTCTGTTTTCTGACGACTTGGAGAAAACGAGTCCCCACGCCAGTGCACCACTCCACCCTTCTCCCTCCGGGGCTTTCACCCTTACAAAAAAAATTGTTGAAAGGTTATTGAAATATCATTGGTCAACGTCAACAAATGACCTTGAAAGATCATTGGCGAATTGTTGAAACATCATTGAGGAAATTGTTGACAAGTGTTGATAATTGGCCCGCGACATTTTGTCGAAACATCATTGTGGCCTCTCAATTTGAAAGATCGTTGGCATATCGTTGAAACTATGGTGTATTTCACTCTTGAAAGCCCATTGAAGCAGTGTTGAAGATGTGTTGTTTGTCAATGATGAAAGCCCATTGAGGTATTGTTGAAATGTGTAGTTTGTCAATGTTGAAAGCCCATTGAAGTATTGTTGAAGCTCAAAATTGAAAGCCCATTGAGGTATTGTTGAAATGTGTTGTTTGTCAATGTTGACAGCCCATTGAAGCATTGTTGCAAATGTGTTGAGCCTCAAAATTGAAAGCCCATTGAGGTATTGTTGAAATGTGTTGTTTGTCAATGTTGACAGCCCATTGAAGCATTGTTGCAGATGTGTTGAGCCTCAAAATTGAAAGCCCATGGAGGTATTGTTGAAATGTGTAGTTCGTCAATATTGAAAGCCCATGGAAGCATTGTTGCAGATCTGTTGAACATCAACACAAATTACGTTGAAAGCCCTTTATGCCCCACTGGGTATTTAGCAGTTTAAACCTGCACTTACCTTAAAATACTGCTGAGCTATGTTGCATATAATTACCTTTGATGTCACGGTGGCATGTCTGCTGTGAAAGGATAAGGATAAAATTTAAATACAGGCATTTTGTACCGCAGACCTCTGTCACCCTAGGCTCAAAAGCATGCTCATAGATTGCCTGTAATAAACCATATTGTAAGACTGCTAGTAGTACTGTTATGCCACTTTTTTCAATTGTCAGAGTGAATGGTCCTCCGAAAAATCAAGTGTGCTGAACTGATGCAGACAAAAACCATTTTTCTAGGTGAACTGTTTATTTGTAACCAAACATGTCTGTAAATGTACAACCCTTTGTAGTTTGAGATCAGAAACTTCTTAAAAACTATCGCACAGTACAAACTTCCTGCAGCTTGACACCATAACAAAATTGAATACTGAAGATGTAGTCAGTGTGGCTCTCAAGTAAAACACATTTCCCAAAAGAAATAAATTTTAAAAAATAAATGCCTAAATAAATAAATGTACAAGCAGACTGACATGACTGTAAATAAGAACACTCAAAAAAGGTACTTGCTTTCTCTATTGGTAGCCAGTGGTACTATAACCATGGCACAATTTGCTTGTGCCCACAGCACTCAACTGAGACCTGATATGCAGGGTGGTTATCTTTAAGTTTCATGGAACTTATTGAAGACTGACTGTTGCAGCTAACATAATTCTAGATACAGAGTGCCAAACATTACTTGCATGAGAAACAAGACACCATAGTCAGCTGATTAACAAAAACTCGGTTCCTAATAAAGTTTTTACGAATTGTAGCCGGTAATTTTACAAGGTGTATGCACTTAGAATGAATTTCCAGAATGACACTAGTAACGAGACACATGCCATCAAACTGGCTGTAGAAATGCACTGCTATGCATCGAAGTACAAAAGTAACCGGAATGCCCTTGTATTTCTCTCCCATTTATGGAAAAATATCGAAACTGGTGTCATCCCGGAAATTAATTTCAAGTGAATGTCTTGCAAACTCACTGGCTACAATTTGCAAACTGAAATATGTGCTGTGATGTTATAAGTGAATTAATAAATTTATGACAATCAGTTTAATGTTTCAAAACCATTTCTTGTGCTAGTAATGTCCACCTCTGAATAATCCAGCTCAAGAACAAGAATTATGCAACCTGGCAGACAACTTAAATATCTGTAAAACTGAAAAAGGATCACTGTACAATCCTTATTTGTTGGTTGAATGGTGTGTGCCAATTTCAGTAAACCTTACATACTTTTGAAACATGGCAATCACAATAAGTGATGCCTATGGGAGCAGTTTATTATGCCGCATTGCTGTTGCATGATCCAGTTGTGTTTTCTGCCATGATAACGTTGCCGCGCAGGTAATTCCATATCAAGCGACTTATTCATATTGACTGCTTCAGATTTTCATATGAAACAAAGACAGCTATTAGTGATGTGCTGGAATACAGCAAAGTTACTCCTTGTGCGAGTTCCATTTCAATTTTATTCGCTGCCACAAAAAATAACGAAAGAATTCAGAAGATATGGTTTTATGCAAACATGAAAGGCACATCATTGCCATTACTGGAGATGTTTTGTTGCATATTAAATTTAAGCCGACTTATACCTATTAATTTTACTCATGTATTTTAGATAGCAATAAACCATTTTTACAAAGTTATGTAAAATGCCGTTCTTACTGAACTCTGGAAATGGCACAGATGCACTTGCAGGTATGCAATTCCATGCCGAATCGACAAGCATTTTTTTCACACCGCACATAAATCTGAAACATTGCCATATGTTTACTAGAGTTCAAAGCTTGTTACCCACTTTTATTTATTTCTGCCAGATATTTTGTAGCATTTTAGGTGACAGTTTAGTTTTCCTGTTCAGCTGAGCTAGAGGCATCAAATGTCCTCTAGCTTTTCATTTTTTTTTTCAAATGCTTCAAATACTTTTTTTTCAAATGCACATTGTATTGATCGAGGCCTTCAAATGGTGTGCGTGGAAATATGGTGAAGTGATGCAACTGCCAAAATAGCCAATTTTTCAAATATTTGCATACTTCAATTGCTTTTGGCACCGGCAAAAATGAGTCAAATTGCAATCCGTTAGTTTTTTTTTCGTAAGAAAAAATTCACAGGACAGAAATTAAATACAGAATGGTAGCCCAAGTGACATAGTATAGCAGAAAAATATATGAAGCTCTGAAGGTTCAGCTGATCGCCTGTAAAAAAAAAAAAATTCTAATCTTTTGCAAGAAGCTTCATGTTCAAGGAAAAAACAGCCTTCGTAGTTGGCGAAAAAATGTTATACATTATTGGATAGCTCTACATGTCTGCTATGCATGTGTGAAGTTAAAAAAGTCATTTTTAAAAGCGAGAAATTCCTTTTTGAAATTTTGTCAGCACCGACTTTTCTCTGATGTGCGCACAGCTTGCTGGTCGGGAATGCAGACGACAAAGCTGGCTTCGTATGCACAGATGACAGATAAGCGGTGTTAGGGTCTGCATTTTATTGCTAAGGGACACATGCTCTAATGCAACGAGGCTTGTGTTTGGTGTGGGCCAGGTAAACCATACAGCCATTGCACATAAAATATCAATACGAGGTCTGTTAGAAGAGTATCCGACCTTTGGCTGAAGAAAAAAAACTGGCATAACTGAAGTGTTGGAAACCTAATCACCCTCAAAGTAGTCTCCTTGGGAATCCAGCCACTTCTCCCAGCGGTGCTGCCGTTGTTAGAAGCATTCCGAGAAGGCTTCTTTCCAAATGGACTTTAGCTCAGCTGTCGTTGCAGCCATAATGTCTTCTCTTGTCTGAAATCATGCTTGTTTCAATGGCCCCTTGATTTTGGGAAACGGCCAGAAGTTGCAGGCCGCCATATCAGGAGAGCAAGGAGCCTGTCGAACTACAGGAGTCTGGTTTTTCGCCAAAAAAGTCTGAATCAAGTGCGAGAAAAATATTGTCTTGAAAGATGTGCCAATTTCCTGTTGACAACTTCGGTATCTTGCTCCATACAGCATCACATAGGCCATGGAGGACATCCCTGTAGTAGTCTTTAGTGATTGTTTGACCCTGTGGTGTGTATCCGTGGTGTACCACACTGCGGGAGTCAAAGAAAGCAGTCAGCAACACTTTGACGTTGCTGCACACTTAGCAGTCTTTGGTTGGTGACGTGGAATGCTTCCACTGTAACGACTGGGATTTGGTTTCCAGGTCGTAAACATACACCCAAGACTTGTCACAAGTGATTATGGTGTTCATGAAGTTGGGGTCACTGTTTGTGGAATCCAGCATGTCTGCGAGACTTCAACACAAAGTTGCTTTTGCTCCACCATGAGCAGCTTGTGAACGAATTTTGGCGCAACTCTCTTCATGGCCAAATCTTCGGTGATAATGGAATGTGGATAAAATGTGCTGATGCCCACCTCTTCCGCAATTTCTTGGATAGTTACACGACGGTCCCGCATCACCACGGGGTTCACTTCGGCAATGACCTGGTCATTTCGGCATGTTGATGGCCGACTGAAGCGTGGCTCGCTCTCCACCGATGTGTGGCCGTCTTTAAACTGGTTGTACCACTCCATAATCTGTGTGCTGCTCATAGCACAGTCACCGAAAGCACTCTGAATCTTCCAGATGGTTTCCACTTGGCTGTCGCCCAGTTTCTGTCAAAATTTGATGCAGTAGCACTGCTCCAGTCGCTCTGCCATTTTCCTTGCGATAAAAAACCGACGAGAGCACCGTACTACCTCATTCAAACGCTGCGTCCCAGCAATTCACGCTATTGGCAGGTGGGAAAAAATTCATGCATGCGCACAAAGGTTCAAGGGCGGCTGATGAAAACGCGCTTGTTTCATATTCATCAGGTGTTCGCAAAAAAAGGTCGAATACTTTTCTAACAGACCTCGTACGTAATAAATATGTGAGGGAATCCTGCAGTGCTAAAAGATATGTTTCATGCAGTTTAGAAAAAGAAATATCAGCTATTATGTAGACAGTAAATCTATAAAGAGCACTGATATTGTTCATACAAAGCATCCTAAAGGGCATGTCGCATTGCAATGCAACATAGAGGGAGCAGGACACTTTGTGCCCTGCTCCCTGAAGCCCAATGATGATGCAAGTAGAAAACACCTTCATAATTAAGACTGAAAACCTACATGAGTATGAACAAATTCTTGTGGTGTTGTTTGCTACCACTGTTTCAGAGCTGGAACATGCTCATCTATAAAAGTCATATGTGCCATGTTCAGTCTGATGTGGTCAGACACCATTGGCGACCACTTTTTGCGTTCATGTTAAAAAGATACGAGCTGAGACTGCAGCAGCAGCGCTTGACGTCACCTGCCTTCGTAATGATAAAAAAGGCAAGTCAGTTTGTTGAGTAGTTCTTGTGGCTAATATATTAACAACCTTTCCTTGCTAGATGACATGGCTTCATATATTTATGCTATATTTATGCTGTATGTGTGATCCACAAAGGAACATTATAAAAAATACCTTATCGCACTTAAAGAATAATCACTTTTTGTTTCATGTCACATGCATAGCAGACATGTACGGCTGTGTAATGATGGGTGACATACTTTTGTGCCAACCACCAAAGCTAATTTTTTACCTTCAACACGAAGCTTGCAAAAAATTTCAACGTTAGTTTTTTTAGCTGATCAACTGAACCTCCAAGGCTTGAAATATTTTGCTGCTATCCCAAGTCAAGCAGTCTGATTTTATATCATTTTGTGCCTTCTGTATTTCCCTACGTTAGAAGAAAATTCAAACTGCAAATTTTGGCAGTCACACCACTTCAGTCTCTTGACATGAACACCACCTGAATATCTGGACCATACAATTTCCCTTTCAGAAGAAACGTGTATCAGTGGCTTCTAGCTTAGCTGGGCAAGAACAATAAATTTTTGCCAAAATTCAAAAAAATTTTTGCGAAGGAAAATAAATGGGGAGCAAGAGTTCGGAGCTTCAACTATATCTGTGATGGCCAAAAAAACGCTGGTTGGTTGCCCTGGAATTACTTAAGAGTATGTATGAAAGCAAATTTTCTCAAAAATTTTCTCGTTGTACCTACTCAAAATCAAGCAAACTTCAAATGGTTTGCCATAATGGAACAGTTCTTGAGAAAATTGTTGGGTGGTTTGGCATGAAATGACTTAAGCTACTTAAAAAATATATTAATAAGGAAACACTATCCTTACTGGAACCATATCAAAAACTAACATAAAAATGTAGTGAACTATAACAAAGCACAGCACTTGTATTCTGGATTGAGCAATCCAATGTGGGCTTCTCAGGAGACTAGCATAATTAACATAAATAAAATTAACATAAAAATGTCAAGGCATAGGAAGGCACAACATTTGTATGCTCATTTGAGAAATCCAAATTGGGCCCTTCAGGAGACTAACATAAAACATAAAAATGTCGAGAGTTACAAAAGCACGACACTTGTGTTTTGGTTTGAGCTGTCCAACTTGGGCTCTTCAGAGGTGAAGGGGCAGGGGCAGTTGCTTCAGGGGCAGGGTCCCATGCGAGAAGCGAGGCCAGAGTTCTTTACATAGGGCATGTTGGTACCAGGAAATTTGCGACACGTGAAGCCTGCAAAAACAAGCCAGAATAAGTTTTAAAAAGCAACTTCCACATGCAAAAGAATGGCATGCAATATGCACTTGTTACAATGAAATTGATTTATGTATTTGCGTTGCTTTATTCCAATTTCCCATAGGTACAGCTTTACAGCATGACCATTTAAATTTATTTAGTGTGGCACAGGACTCCACTAGGTGTCAAATGCAGGAAAGGGCAAAGAGGAACAAAACACTGTAGCAATATAACTTTATGAATATCTTCAATGTCAAAGATGTGAACTTTGCTTGCTGATAAACAAAATGGTGAAAAAATTCATGTCGTTCATAAATAAACCTGAACTGACAACTAAAATTATTTCTTGTAAGTTTCATAATTAAAATGTGCAGCACTTCACTGTGCTTTTCCATGCTCCAAATACAATAGTGTCATGTCACTATAATTGAGTGTAGCTTCATTTGATGTTAGGTTTCCTGAGTTCACATGCAATCGGAACGTACTTCTCGCCTTACAATGACTTAGGACTTTCCACATTAAAGAAGACACTGCTTACAGCGAAGTATGTTTTCTTCCTCAACGACTGAATTACTGTTATAATGAGGATTCCGTGTAGTTGTGCGCCAAACTGCTTAGCATGACACATGCAGAATGTGACAGATACGAAGAAATGCTGTCTTTTAAGAGCCATATGCCATAGGACTGACTTCTTTAACCTTTTTAGGGTTCACTGCCATACATCTGTCACTGTGATGGAACGTTCTGAAAAAATTTGCCTTTTCAGAACAAAGTGTTGCCTAGCCTCCCACTGGAGGTGCTGCAACCTTCTGAGACTTCTAGAAAATATTCTTATAGTGCTGTCGCTCCTTGGGTTTCTCCCAAACTGATTTTTCACTTAGCTCCTTGGTGTCTGTCATTGCACTAATTTGGGAGTGCTGCCACAAGTTTCCGTAAGTTTCATTACAGAAAAAATTATGCTGCTTTATCCTGCATAAAACAATAAAACATGTAAAACTGCAAATACTGAAATGGTATTGCCACTTTATTGTTATTTTAAAAAATTATTTACCAGTTTATTTTCTCGGAAAGTCGCCCTGAAGAACTTAAATCTGCAATAACAATATTAAGGATGCGCGAAAAGTGATTTTTGAGACTGAACCGAATAATGCCAGAAGCAAATCAAATATTGGATAGCTTCTGAATAATGAACAGCTGATATCACAATTAATGTAAGATGAGGTTCACATACTAGTATTCTTAAAGTTAGCAAGTTTCTGTCATTGTTATGTTATGAAGAGCTGTTTATTAAAGGCACAAATGGAGCAGCAAAAAGTTTCTTCACATGCACAGGACTCTTCAGTAAGCACGAATGATTGCTGTACAGCCTCTAAAGTACAGCTACTTTAGTAACGTAGCCTGGTCTGCTATTCTTACAAGTTCTTACGTTTTACGTCTATACTATGTTATTGGAGGTGAAAATTTACCGTACTTTGGCTCAAATCTCATGTTTTATTGGTGTTTCGAAATATTAGAATAATACTCACATTTACAAATAGTGACCATTCAAAGACTAAATTGAATAGGACACTATTCAAGTCGAAAGTTTTGAGTATGTGCACACTACAAAAGATATATAACTCCTAAATTAGAGGCATATTTCTCCCCAAAATGTGATCGTCAACGGGCTAAACAAGAGCGACAGAAAAGCCCATTCATCTTTTTGATAAATTTAAGCCCATAATCTACTTGGCAATGGTTCATAACCATGTTAACAGGTAGGTGAAGTAAGGAAGCAGGAAACAATTCTAACAATTTCAGAATGGGAGTAGTGGACATGTCCGATGGTCTGTAAGAAGCTTTATACATTAGGCCCCAAGAGCCTATTCTCCATTTATTGAAGTATATGAGGAAAAGCCACATAAATATTTTTTTCTTATCTTAGAATACAAAGTGATACAGTGCATGTTAATAAATACGAGTCATAGGTTAGGTGCTTAGAATAAGTAAGCATCCACTAAACATAGTACTGTTGACTGTGAAGCTGGCAACTCAGTCCCTGTTGTTTCTTTGATTGAAACTACCAAAAGAAAATTGCCACAACACTCAGGTTCCCTCCCCTGAAAGGTTGCTGTCTCGGATCACATGGACCTGCTTCAAGATAGGAGCAACTTTGATTTGATGTGGTCTGTTAAAATTGGTGAAACTACTGTTTCACATCTCAGAACATGGAGAGCTGTTTTGTTTTGATTTCTGCAATTTGGTGAATGTGCTCCTGCTCGAGCTGAGCAGTAACCACACTTGAGCATAGCTTCTCCGCAATTCGTGTATTAACACTTTCAGGCTACTTAACCATGTCCTCCATGCCAACAGATTTGGAGCGTGCTTCACAGACAACTATTCCTTGCAATGACAGCCAAGTAGCACTGCTAATGCACAAATGCAGCTCATTTTATTTGGTGGAGATGCTAAAAACTTTCGGCAGTGAAGGCAGCTTTTAAATTTGGAAGCATTTGAGTATGGCGGCATTAGGCACTCAAGATCATATGAACAGTCATTCCAAATGGTAGGCTATTGTAGCACACAACTGCACACACAGGCTACATGAAAGTCGTTTGTTATGCCAATGGCAAGTTCATAAATTTAGAAAAGAAATGTGAATGTAAAAATGCAACCGGAAAGGGTATATGGTGCTTGCCTATAACAGCACTGACCCTGATGGGGTCAAGAGCCTCTGTTGCCCCTTGGTGTTATTTCCAAAGCCCAAATGGCCCATGAGCTCCTCCTCTGTGAACACATGGTGAAGCAAGGCCCTTGCAAACTTTCCTGGTCCACCATGGCAGGCCATGGTAAGCTGGGCCAGGATAACCTTCTCAATGTGCACTCTTACAGCGTATGTGAACCTGCATGTTTAAGTAAATGTTAGCAAAACAGTTTTAAGCCTTTCAAGTACATTCACACAACAGCCCTACTGCAAATCAATTACAAAAGTACCTGTTGCAAATCTGAAATGCTAAACTTGACTTCTTACAAGCTTCTGATGCTGTCTGGATGCCCCATGTTTCAGAAAAACAATCCAGCACAAACAAGAAAAATAAACCAACGTATCCAAACATCTAGTACTTGAAAAAGGGGAGCACCAGCGAAACACAAATGACACGCACACAAGGAAACGGCATTAGACATGGACGGACATTGGGACGGACCAGCGTTCGTCCCTGTCTAACGCCTTTTCCATGTGTGCGCGTCCTTTGTTTTGCTGGTACCCCCCTTTTTCAAGTTCATCATGCACCAACTGGCCCAAGAGCTTGCGCTAATGCACATCTAGTACTATTTATTGTGATTACCATTCTTGGGATACTTCATATTTTCAGGTGTTTGTCTCGATTGTCCCATCCATTTGTGTGAATATGTAGCCATGGTCTAATGGGGAGATTGGGCTGCTATGTTGAGGGAAGAGTTCAATACCAACCGTTGGAACAGCTTGGGTGACTGGGTATGTGACCCTGGGCATATGCCACTTTTCAATGAATCTCTTTCACGCTATCTTGAGCAGATGCTGCTGCTTGTGTTGGCAAGCAGCATTAGGAGCTCGAAGTGGGACATGATTGTCGATCATTACTAAGATTACCACTACACATCACGTTCGCTTGCTGTGCTCCAGAAGTAATGCGAGATTCCACTCCACTGTATGAAATGTACATAAGCCGCAAGGACACTAAATTAAATTAATTAAATTAAACCTCAATTAAATTAATCTACTCGCAAAGCACAGGCTGCACAAGATCACGGAGTGAACTCAGAAGTTTGTGGACAGTCAGTTGATGTCCATGTCAAGGACCTCTAGGGAGACTCGGTCATTTCCTCGATGTGCATCATCGTGCCGTCACACATTGTATTACAATTCTGTCTCGTACCACTAATAGTCATCACGTATCACAGAATTCAAAATATAAATAGACACTTATATCTACTGTTTATTTAATCTTTACGGAAAATACTTTGAGCATGAGTTTTTGCAGAGATCATGAATTCTACCGCTTAAAGGAGCACTAAAGTAAAATTAAATTAATTAAATTTTGGCGTTTTAAGTGCCAAAACGACAATCTGATGTTTAAGCTTGTTTCACATGCAAGCGATCCAGCGAATGGAGCGAACAGCGACGCGGCGCTGCAAAGCTTATCGCAAAGTTTCGTTTCATATGCATTGCCGCCGCGCATTTTCCGCTGCTGCGAATAGCAATGTTGCTGGCATAAAACACAGGACTTTCAGCCAGTTTCGGTAGTTTGCGACTACCAACATAAACATAGCTTTGTCTCTGCCTCTCAAATTTTTATTTTATAAATACATATCCTGCGCTTAGCAATTTAACAATTCGTTGAAAAGCTCTCTTGGCATGTTGCCTGTACCACGTGTACCAAGTAAATAAACATCATCCTATGCGCAGGCTTTCCAGCACTAATCCTCCGCTGGTCATGTGTCGAGGTGGGTCGTTCGGAAGCAGTGCTGCCGCTCTGCCGCTGCGATGAAATTCCAACTTGCCCGAACCTTGCCGCTCCCACCGTTGAAACTGATTTCTGTGGCGCGGCGGCAGGATTTGCAAGCATTTTCGCTTGCATGTGAAACAGGCTTTAAGCACGCCATAGTGGGGAACTCTGGATTAATTTTTACCAAATCAGGCTGCAAGGTACATGGGCAGTTTTGTATTTCACCTCCATCAAAATGCGGTTGTTTGATCATGTGACCTCGTGCTTAGCGGCGCCAGAGTCCTTCCATGTTTTTCTGGTCACGAAACTCCGCCGTCACGCTATGGGAGAGGTTCATATGCTGCCCAAAGGTGCCGCGACGCGGCGCCACCGTGCCACAGAGGGCATCGTTCGCGTACCGAAACTAGAATTACTGTGGTAGCATATACAGTAACTCTAACCAAAACGCGTGCGCAGCGCTAGGCGAGCTGAGTGAACAAGTGCATTCTGTGCATGTGCTGCGCTATTTTTCGAGTGCTGGGATCTTTAGCTGAAGTGGCGGGGTGGGACAACGATGCCGAACACGTGTTGCAAGTAACAGCTGAAGAAGTAGAATGGTGGTATCTCTAACAAGCCATTTTAAAGAATTGCTGTATTTGTGATGTGGCTACTTGTGTTCGTTCGAGAGTTGTTTAGCCATGTGTTATGAAATGCTTATGCTTTACACTTTCTTGTTTACAGAAACAATCGATGATACATTCCGTATTTATTGCCATTCGTTTGCTGGTGTTTGTTTCCTGCCCCCCAGTGCATATCTATCACGTTTGATGTTATTTCTTTATGCTTAATGTATCAGTGTCATGCTTTTAACAAACTTCCTGCATTGTGAATGGTGGACCATTCGTGACCGGACGCCTCTGTGCTGTGTGTATTTCGCTCCGCTTATTTTACATGATGAATAAATGATCGTGCTTGTATGTTGTTTTTGCACCAACACGTTTTATTTCTTTTCTTAATCGAATTATAGTGTTCTTCTCATTTTTCGACTATGGTAAGAATATCAGGACCGGTGATTGCAGCATTTTAACATATTGTAAATAGTTGCGCATTAAGAACCAAAATACCTAGTCTCGTAGTTTCTGCGTCGGAACCACGAGCAGCTTGATTAAGTGCTGGGCTTACTGACGCTTCTAAACGACTGCTGTTGCTAAGGCAATTGCCTAATTACAATACAGCTAGTTTCAACTATGCAGGTCCTAACACTTCACGTTCGCCTTCATCCGTTGGTAAAAGCCGCACCTAAGACATTTAGTAGCGAAGTTTGTCTTGCATTAATCCTAGCTAAATCTCATTCAGAAATGGCATCGCTTTGCAGAGAAATCTTAAGCGCACGGAGCAGCTCAATTTCTTTTTCTTTGTCATTAAGTATTCTACAGTAGCAGCCCTTTGCAATAACAATTTCATTCTTTGGATCTCCTTATAATAAGATACTGCCCACAGTCAGAGTCCTTCTCTGCCACAGTTTAACAGAAAGTGAACAGCTGTGCTCGGCGAACAATCTGGCGCTATGCGCAGCGGAGAGTTGGCGCTTACTTACGGGTAAGCGGGGGTGCAACAGCCCATATGTCTGCATCTGGTGATAAGTGGGACCACTGGCGCTTTGTTTCCAATGCGCGGTGTTTCATTTCAGGCAAATATTAAAAAGCGGAGCCCACCGAAGTGTTGAGGCGAACGGCGATGATGAAGAAATCTGGACCGAGACCACCCGGCCGTGTACAGCGGACGCATTTCGACGGGGGCGAAATGCAAAACACCCGTTTATTTAAATTTAGGTGCATCTTAAAGGATCCCAGGAGGTCAGAATTAATCCTGAGTCCCCCACTACGGTCTGCCTCATAATCGTGTAGTGGTTTTGGCTCTTAAAATGCCAGATTTCTTTTTTTTTTTTTTTGGTCTTAGACCGCCGCAAGCTCCATGTTATGAGCGGCTTCTTTTTCTTCCCGAGCGCTCATGTCATGGCAGAAGACGCGCTCAGGCAGTATTTAAGCATATTCAATGTTAAAAATAGTTGCGTGAAACTAAAGCGACGGTTGATGAAGTTGAGAAAGCTAGAATACCGAGGCTGCCCCGCACACAACCACAGCGGTAGCGGCGTTCGCATGCCCTCTCATGCACGGTTGCGCCTCTAGCGGCGGGCGCTGGCTCTATATGAAACTGAGGCGGCAGTTTCGTGACCAGAAAAAAAAATGGAAGGACTCTGGCGGCGCTGTGCCAACACCCCTAAGCAACTATGGCAAGAAAGCACTAAAGAGAAAAATTATTTTAGATGTATCTGTAAATGACCTTCCTACAATTCAAGAGATTCACTCGTACCATGACAAGAGGGTGAGTAAATTGTAAAAGCAGCAAGAGGAAAGATTGGTGGCAGTGCTGCCTTGAAGTTACCACACCCGCTTGCTGTGACGTCATGGATTTTGATGTTTGTTCAGGTGCAGCAATTTTTTTTTACAAATAAAGATGTTCTTCATTGTATTCCAAAAACTTAAAATAAGAACCGTCAGGAACTTTTACTGAAACAATACAACCCAAGTTTGTAAAAATACTTGAAATCCACGATGTGACAATGAGATGTCAGCACGAAGATTTTGGGGCGATACTCAGAAAATTGAACGCTGAGCTTTATTTTCTCTAATAATCAAGCAATTACCAAGAAATTTACAGAAGTAGATATTTAAAACGATGCTTTATTTTAAATTCATTTAAGGTGTCATTAGTGTCCCCTTAATACAAAACAAGGAATGCACTTAGCTGCATAATAGGTTAACATGCATCACTGGTTCTCATTAAGGTAGGATTATCAGTATAGCAATGGGCATGCACTGGCTACTCCAGAGGGGAGCCCTGCCACTTCCCCTCAACCTCCCAATTTCCAATTTTTTTTTTTATGAGCAGTGATGCAATTTCTGTATCCTAACGAGGCATAATGCCAAGGAGATTCATGCCATGCTGGCTACAGTATGTGGTGACCGGCACTTCACACCGTCCAGCTCGGCATCAATCTTTCTGGAATTTGGCCCTTGAAATGCAGAAAGCTTTGATCACTGCTCGTTCTTCAGCCAACTTTCTCAAAGGGTGCTGCTGCTCTGGTTTGATACCTCTAGCAGTGCACTGCTGCATGACATAGGTAAAACTAGGAAGATGTGCACTCACGTAGACCACTAATGTCCACACTGTTTCTGAACACCCCTCCCATATCAGGCATATACCCTGAAGAAGGCACAATCTATCATTAATATGTTCACAAGTGACACTGAAATTCACTCCCAGTCCCGGTGCAGTTGCAGTCTTTCAGCTGAGTGCTTAAAGGCACCATGTCTCCTAATGAAGGCACTCGGCACCAATTGATCACTGGAGCAAATGCCTTGCAGTTGCATCAGCAATGTTGTTTTTTCTGCTTCCTGCAATACATTTTCACGGCATCACTGTATTTGATCATGGTGACGTTACAGAATGGATGGCCAAAGAATTCACCTTTAGCATTCCAGCTTGGGTGTCTCTCAGCTCATTTTGAATCTGAAAAAAGATGTCAGTATTAAAATGTGAAGCCACAATGCAGCAAAATCAACAATCAAAAGAGCTACATGGACCATTAGGCTGACATAAATAGACGGATACAAATGACTAGTCATTGAATACACTAAAGTGTGGCCGCTCTTGCCAATGGCAGTGTGAGCTTGTCAAATAATTTATTTCACATTCCTCTATTATTTTAAAAATTATTTCCATGCATCTACTGAACTGTTATGGCCACATATTAAAGGATGCTCCTTCATATAAAACCACAGTGTTGCATTCTTTTACTTCCCGTCTACCTGATGCTACTGAAGTTTTGCTTACTCTCAAAGAAAGAATTTCACAGAACTGCGCTTTCGACAATGCATTATTCCAAGCTTGTGGCAAAGCGTTGTCATTTAGTTCACAACTATGCGCTCCCCTTTCAATCTGTTCACTATTTAGTGCTCGGATTCAAAGCAAAAATAGCTTTTCGACATAACTAGCTACTTCTATGGTCACAAGAAACAATGCTAATTATTGATGTTTATGTTGCCGATAACGTATACATGCCGCCTCGAAACCCAGTGGGACGACAAAGCAGATATGCCAGGCATCTCGTTCCTCTACTGATTTTAAAATTTTGTTAAATCAATCACTTACTGAAGTGCGAAAAGCTGCAATTTCACGAAATTACGTTATTTTGAATGTTGTAGGACCTGGAGTGACATGAAATCTGCCTTTCCGTGAATGCTAAGAGCGCCTACGCGAAGCCGTTTGGGGCGAAGCACTCGATGGCGTCGAACGAAGATGAAAAAAGAAAGCTGAATGCGCGCGAACTGGTGGAAAACAAAACACACGCGGTTAGCAAGGCGTATAACTCGATGATTTCGCAGCACTCTGTGGCGTCCCCCTCTATTGTATCTCACGTATCGCATAGAATCACATGTACACCCTTCAAATTCTTTATTATTATTGCGCGACAGCCTCCTCTGTGTTTTCCGATCGCGCGAACATCGGCCGCACGGCGTGTCAGATAGCAGCCTAGTCACTCGTTCCTGAAGGGAATTCAGCGCAACAGAATACACTTTCGCCGATCCCACCGCCCCACGCCGCTACAAGCTCGCTCCCACGTCTTGTACTAGCGTGGCGCAAACGAAATATCTTCCGATTACAGTACAGATCGGATGGTTTCACGTCGCATTGTTTTGCGCTCATTAATAAGGCTAACTCAATCGGTGCTCGAATACCGTATCAGAAATCATGGCGTACAACATGCCCTGTTTTAGCTGATAGCTGCCTTACGTCACCACAAGCGGAGTGTAAAGTTAAACCAGGACAAAGCTCCATGTTATATACCACGAATCTAGTGCGGTACAACCAATTCTGGCAACGGAAGGATAGTGCTAGGAATGAAAACTAGAAAAGAGGCGCACGGAAAACACGCACAGGCGCTGAAATTCCTCTTCGTCCGCGCCGCAGGCGCGGGCGAACAAGGGGAATTCGAAACACTAACTCACCTTTGATGTCGCTGAGTCGGAGGCGATCATGGCGATCTTCGAGGCAACAAGCCCATAAAAAGCGAGCAACACGCAGGAACATTCCAAAGATGTCACAGCGAAGCACACAAAGAACGCAGAAAACGCAGGAAGTTTTCACACAACCGGCATGCACGATCACGCCGGAATGCTACTACAAGCCTCAACAGCGCAAACGCGCAATCATACATGTACACTCATACAAATACACGCTTATATTATCATAAATTGTACCATTTGATAACAAATTCTGTGATGTCATGTTATTACAGAACAATTGTAGCGCTTTGGAAGTGTATAAAAGTTTTTTGCTTCACTTCTTTGATGAACTACTTTCTTTGGCGCAGTAACGCAGTGCACCGGCCGGAGCTAATGGCATGCGCGGGAAAAGGCGCCAAATTCAAACGTCGCAAACCCCGTGCTAATGTTTCCGCGCACAGTTTTCGTCGTTTGTATTTAAAAAAAAAAGTAATGCGTGCCGCAACCATGCGAACTGAACTATTGACCACAAAAGTACAGAAACGTCGCTGTTTGTGCTTCTTATTTCGACGTCATGGCAAACTGCAGGCGGTCTGTCGTCCCATTCTTTAAACATTTGTGCGTGTGCTTCTGCGCTGTGCGAGTTGTCACCGAGAACGTATAGCAGCGCAGGTTGTGCTTGGTGGCCGAGCAGATTCCTAACACATTCGCCAGCACCCCGTCTAGGTCACAGAGAAGAATTTGGCCTCCATGTGAAATATGAGCACCATGTTGTACATATCCGCCAAGCTTTTCGTTTCGTTCTGTAGCGCGCTAACGGGTAACATCTAAGCTAAATTACTCTGTAAAAACGATGTTCACTCCTTTCTCCGCCGCACCCGCCGTGGTGGCATAGCGGCTGAGGTGTTGCGCTACTAACCCGAGTGCTTGGAATCTAATGCCGGCGGCGGCGGCTGCATTTCGATGGGGCTGAAATGCAAAAACGCCCGCGTACTGTGCGTTTAACCTGCACCAAATTTGGTGCAGGTTAAAGGACCCCAGATGGTCAAAATAAATATGGAGTTTCTTACTACGGTGCGGCTCATAATCAAAGCGTGGTTTTGGCCCGTCAAACCCCAGACTTGAATTTTGTTAACGTTCCCCGCCACCTTGACCATATTTAACATGGAGGCATGCAATGCCGTTTCCTAACACTCAGCCAGGGCACTGGCCCCTTATAATGGACGCCGATAGAAATGCAGGATGCGTCCAATCATCGGTTGTTTATCACTGCTTGTAGCGACGTTTGTCTTCTCAAACTATATATATATATATATACATAGTTAGCAGAAACACCCTGCACATATATATATATATATATATATATATATATATATATATATATATATATATATATATATATATATATATATATGTGCAGGGTGTTTCTGCTAACTTTAGGCCGAGTGTAAACTCTATGCCCTCTATGACGACGCGACTAAATGCATGTTGCTCCCTTTGGTATGTAGCGTGTCGCGCTATTTCTATATATTGCTTAATTGGCTAATTAGTCAAGGATAATTAACCAACTTCTGAAGCAAGGAAGTTGCGAAGAAATTCCAATTAGAAAGTTGCAGAGCAGTTGGCAACACGTCCGAATAAACAGTTTCTGTCTTTTTATCTGTTAAGTATTAGTGTTTTCCAGCTTACTGCGGATGCTCGCAAAATACAAAAAGCACCACGTGACATGCCCGCCTGCGAGTCGTGATTGCACGGCTCCTAAGCCTTCTGCGCACAAACGAAAACATACCATTTAACCGGTGTGAACACGCGTCTGCTTATCGCCATTATGAACCGCAGCGAGGGAAGCACGTCGCTGGCGTCAATACCACAGCCAACGCCTTCGTCACTGCCCTGTCGCCTTTTAAGCGGCAACACACCCTGCTCGATGGTATGCTCGTTTGGGAGCGCTGCACGCACGGCGCGCAAGCGGGTATGTCAGGTGATATTTTTTGTATTTCTCGGGCATCCGCAGTAAGCTGAAAAACACTAACACTTAATAGATAGAAAGTTAGAAATTGCCTAATCGGACGTTTTGCAAAGTGCTCTAGAACTTTCTAATTGGAATTTTTCGCCTAACTTTGTTCATTCAGAATGGCTAATTTTCTTGACTAGTTAGCTACTTAGGAAAAATACAAGAATAGCGTGACACGTACAAGAGTGAGCAACATGCATTTGGTCGCATCGTCTTATGGTGCATCGGCATATTTTTAAACTCTGAGTAAAGTTAGCTGAAACCCGTGTATATACGTCTATGGTTCAAGTAACGTGAAACAACACCCTGTATATATGCAATGGTGATCAAGTGATCAGTAAAGCAACATATATGTGCAAAAGACGCACACATACATATGTGCGTGTGTTTTTCACATGTACTTCGAAACTCAATATTGCTCGTGACTCAGTGTTATTCAACAATAAGTTAACAGCATTTAGTCAACGACTTTATTGTTGGAAACTACTCAACAATGGTTCAATACTCAATACTTTTCAACAATACGTCAAGAGAATTTAGTCAACGACTTTATTGTTGAAAACTACTCAACATTAGCTCAATAATACTCAATACTATTCAACAATATATCAACAGAATATAGTCAACGACTTTATTGTTGGAAACTACTCAACAATGGCTCAATAATACTCAATACTATTCAACAATATATCAAGAGAATTTAGTCAACGACTTTATTGTTGAAAACTACTCAACAATGGCTCAATAATACTCAATACTATTCAACACTATACCAACAGAATTTAGTCAACGACTTTTTTGTTGTGAACTGCCCAACAACTTTACTGTTGAATTAGTGCTCTGTGGTTTCAATAATTGTTGAGGTATTGTTGAAAGGCTATTGAGTCAACAGTTCGTCAACAATATGCCAACAACATTTCAACAGTCATTTTCATAAGGGCACCACTGAGCCGCCAGAAGCGGAGCCTCCCCTTTATAATGCACTCTCGTGAATTCGCAATTGCCATATCGCACTGTTTACTGACGCCATGTCGGAACTACCTAAGATTAACTTAAATTGATCGTGCACAAGTAATCCCAAAGGCCCGCCGATAACGGGTGTTACAAGAAATGCGTTCGAAATTCCTTAAACATAGGGAAGATGGGATAATGAAATGACCTCCCCTGAATTACCTTTACGACAGAGTCATCCATTTCAAAATGCCTCAGTGTAGTTATTCGACAAGTAAATCTCCAAATGGGAATAACTAAATTTTTGAATGAGATAGTCATGCGAATAATATCAACGTAAACTTGAAGCGCGCCATCCCAGTAGCTCATAAACAATTTCGAAAGCGAGAAGTTGACGCTGTCAATTTTTATAGCGTGATGAATTCTCGCCAATTTCACAAAGCAAAGCGAAACTGATCAACCGAAAAGCACCCAGGCCCCTTTTGTTTGTTCTGCCCAAAACGAGGCTGCTATGTTATCATTTCCATTATCAATGTTGTCATTACCATATCTCTATAGCTCACAGAACGATGAACATGTGCCTTTATAACTTCGTATATTTTTCACCAGTGCATTTATTGAGCGTTCTGACACGTTCGTGCGTTTTTCTATGTGAATCAATCTTTCAAGCGTTTCAAGGCGCGAGCTATACGAGCGAAAAAGAGCGCATGTCTCCTCAAGCCAGTTCAAAGCGAGCCAGTGATGGTCATGGCGAGCCGTCTGTGACTTACCATAGCAGATGGGCCCACGATATCGAGAAGCGGTCTCACAGTCGGCCAAATCGTCATCTAGCGCCGATAGAAAAGCGGCAGAGCAGTAGCTCCAGGGCACGCTCTTTTTGTTTCAATCGATGCATATAAATTTGTGCCACAGATGAGAAAAGCAGCAATAATGCACAGATCGTGTTCACGTCACTGTTCTTTGATCATGGAGGTGATGGCTTAGCTCAAACGCACTACCTCACTCACCCCTCCCTCATACCAACTGCTGTCTGGCTGTTGCCGCCACTGCGCACCAGGGGTTACGGTCATCGGGGTTGTCGCGGTAAAATTGCTTCTTTGCGCATCCGGTTTACGCCGTACATCTCTTTTCTACTGAACACTGTCTGAATGCTCCGTTTGTTTGTTCGTTAGTTAGGTTTGTTTCATTGCTTGTTTATTTCCTTGTTCTTTTGTTTGTTTTTTGGTTGTACCAACAGGGCCTTACTCGCATCGCAATGGAAAGACTGTAGATGGGGTCCTAGGGAACAAAAAACAGAAATACAAACAGACAGCATAAATGGAAATCAAAACGCACGAGCAAAATACCAGTACACAATGAAAAAGACAGAAAGAGATGCAAAGGACCCCAACACAGATAACTATTGAATCTCCGAGCTTGGCACAGTATGCTCATGTGATGCCGATGTGCGAATAATAATCACATACGCACAAGTAAATCTACCGATTAAATTCAAGCAGCTCCCGCAAATTTTTCATTTTCTTCTGAAAAGCCGGTAGTCGGTGTCTGCCAAATGTATGTTTAGGAAAAACAGAAATTTTGAACTTGTTCATTCGGTACTTCTGTTCACGCACCTCATCTCTTCAGCGCCGTTCGGACACGTTTGCTAAACTGTTATTGCCAGTGCAAAATACTGCACTTTTTATCTATGGAAACTATAGAAAATACCGTATTCAGCTAAACTCACCTGCTGCGCTTTTGGTATAGAAAACTTGTCAGCACTGCTTCAATCGAAGTCTTGTTTGTGTATATGTACGTACTGTTAGGAATGGCCGTACGTGCCAGCTTTCAGCGCGCTGCGCGTGTTCCAAGCCCCCCGGACGAGGCGCCTTCTGAGAACTACGGATGACCGGCGGCGCGCGGTCAGCTCTGGAATGTGGTGCGCCGCCGCGCCACCCGGGACGGCGCACAGTTCTACGAAGCCCTCTGACGTATACACCGAGAGCTGTGCGTCACTGAGAGCTGTGCAGCACTGACAGCTGTCTGTGTGTGCAACACGAACATCTCCGTCCACGGGGCCCTCGAACGTGTTAGCCTTTGTGTGTGTAGGCTCGAACGTGTTAGCCTTTGTGTGTGTGGGCTGTACTGCGGGGCGTCGGCAAGTTTACAATGATTGGACGAACGTTTCCGACCACTCGCACTCCGTCCACGCCGAGCGATGACGTCGAACTATGACGTCAAGCGGAGAGCTTATAAGTAGCGTTTGCCGACTGCTAGGGCGTGCTCGTGTCGTGCTCGTCGTAGGGAGCTGAGTGCTCGTTGTTATGCTCAAAATGTAGTAGTGAGCTGTGTGCTCGAATGCTGTTTGCTGAATGTTAATTTTGCGGGCTCCATATGGGAGTCGCGCTAGACTGCCAATGTATCTTGTCTTAATATGTTAAAACCTGTAAATAAATCCTGTTAACCGAATTCCTCATCTACGACCTCCGACTCCTTCAAATGGTGGCAGCGGCGAGGTAGTCCGACGAGTCCTACATCTGCTTGACAGCGGTAGTATCGTCCGACAACTCCGACAGTACGTACGCATGTACGCACGTATGTATGTATGTATGTATGTATGTATGTATGTATGTATGTATGTATGTATGTATGTATGTATGTATGTATGTATGTATGTGGAAATGCTAGTTTCAGTCTTATTTATAACCTTTCTAGTCACACAATGTTGCAATAACTGGTACCAAGCAGATTTTCAACATACATCTTTTAATGGAAAGCGGTCTAAAAACCACTCGAAAGTCTGTGGTAAACGCGTTATTAAAGCAACATACGCCACCAGGGGAAACAGATATTACAGCGAAGCTGCACATGCCTAGGCGAAACACTCGTGGTCCGACTACAGAAACCCAACAGCGGAGGTATGAGCCATTGTTTAGGGGGGTATGAGCCATTGCGTTGGTCTTACGTGACGGACGGACAAACTTTTCGTTGGGTAGGCATAGAAATGCTAATGCATTTAAGACATACAGATTCATCTACGTAATATTCAAATCTACGTAATCAACTCAAATGCTGTTCGTAACATTAGCTTTATCATTCAAACAGTTACCAAATTGTAGAAGTTTATGTCGTTATAGGATTCATAAATAAAGCACAAGTGTCGCTGCTTTAGACATTGCCCATCTGCCGAAAAAGAAAACGAATCAAGTAGAACACCCCAAGAAAAATAAAAGAAAAAAGAAAACATTGAAAGCAACGCCAGAGGCTAAACCATCATGATAACAATAAAATCCTCGTCAAAAAAAAGTTTACAGCGAGTTAAGTACCAGCACCTAAAGACCGTCTCAGCTAGCCCGAGAGACTCTGTCGCCGTGGTCATTCCTAACCATCTATGTTGAAAGCGCCCGTAAGTCAAGAGCTCTGCAGACCCACCGACATCATTAGACACAATGGACCTTGTCGATGTGATACGAACAACCAGGAACTTGACCAAGAAAAAGAAGAAGAATAAATGGACGAGTTCTTCCAACCCATCAAGAGGCGACCACACCATGCGGTTTGTAGGCGAGATTTCGCGGAGTAGGCTGTGCCCAGGATAGATTAATGTTCCCCGAGCACCTTTGCCATGCTTCAGAACACCACACGCTCACCTCCCGCTTCTTTCGCACAACTTCTGTGTCAGAAACTCACTCGCCCTTTGCCTTTTCCAATCCAAGGACTCTCAATATATCAACCCGTACAAACCCAAAACGGCAGATGTAGCACAAAACAGAAAAAAAGAAGAAATACAGAAATAAAAAAAAAACGGCAAAAAATACGACAATAAGCGACACAAAGAAAACAAGGAAACAAAGCAGAAATTAATGCAAGACAACAATGCCAGAAATACGAGAACAGAGAGAAAAAACAATATCGAAGCGAAACTGGCCAGCAATCGAGGCGTCCTTGTCGGCATCACCACAATGCTATATATAATCTTCGGCGATTACTCCATATATATCGCGGTCTGCTCGCTAAATCTTTCGTCATCTCTATTTGACACGCCGGTGAGCCGGACTTTCTTTCTCTTAGCTCCGGTTTCTGTATTACTGCGGATGTAGGTAATTTTTCTTATAATCAATCATCCGGGCAAAGAGGGATGTGGACGGCTAAGGTGCGGAATGACTCTTGCGTGCATTGTGCGTGCGTCGAGGTGTATTGTGCAGTCTGTTAATTACTCGCAGTATCGATGTTATCATCGAATTTGTGTTAGAGTCCGGAACTCTCCACGTTGCCATCCGTTCGTGATGAAATATGCAGCACTTTGCCATTTGCCTCCCTATTACTGAACGACTATTTTTCACCTGTCTTCGGTATTACGTTCGGAATTTGCAATTAAGAATCCAAATAAATTCGCCACGTTTATTCTCTTATATACATTACTTAGTCAGTAACTAAATTGTGAAGATAGCAGTTGTATGTGTAACTATTTAATATTACTTCGATAGAGCACGCGACACGAACAATCACATTCCCAGTGTACTTCGCAATATAACTGAGCAGGCTCTTTTCAACCAGGTTACCTACTCACTTATGAAACACTCGCAGAAGCCACTAAAGAAAAATATTATTGCGAGTTATGTCATGTGGCCGTCTGCACTGACATGACTCAGCACCACGTCACACGTTGTCTCACGTGACAACTTGCAGAGTGAAAAATCCATCGCTTAAGTAGATCCGTAGAGGATGAGACGTAACCGTTTTATGACTCAAATATCAGGACTGATGACTGGTGGAATATTGCTTTGGTCAGTCACGGATGTTTCTGCAATTCAGCACAAATGCGTGGCTGTGATTTCCGGACTCAGCGCCTTGGTTCTTACGGACGCAGAACGCAAAATCGCACGCGTACCGAGCTTTCTTTTGACGGTGAAGTAGCCCAAATTATCCGCATTTTTTTAACGTCTACAAGAACTCGGATGGTGAAAATTAATACAGACAGCTTCAGTAAGTCGCCTATCATAGCCCCTGTATTGCTTCTGGGTTCTAAACACCCTGAACGAGCCCCCTCAAAATAGCTAAACAAATCCCAGCAAGCGATGACCTATGCGCAGAAACGTCATTGTTTTGCGTGTCACTTCCTGTTTTGCCCGACTTCTTTCTGTCACTGACCGAAGCGAGTTCTTGGGTGGTGGTGACGACACACCTGCAGGTGTGGTTGACGTGTCATTGTTGTGGCGGCCGGAGCGGGAAGAAGGCTGTAGAGCCTTTCACACAACTACGCGCAGACTTCGAAGTGCGACATGACTCCGCCACTGCAAGGGACACAAGAGACGTCGCATGAAAAGCAGAAGGCTGAACTGCCCTAGCAAGCGTCCTGCGCTGCAGTTGACTCGTCAATGGTTGTTGCGGGGTGCTGGGTCTCCTTTTGTTGCCGCTCCAGCTGCACACGGAGCGCGTCACCGTTTATTGACACTTCGCTTCAGCCTTTGCCCTGTATGCGGCCTGGTCGTGGCGTACCTCCTTTGTAGTACAGCTTTCGAACGAGCGTGGAATCCCGAAACCAGCACCAAGACACGCGACGCATACCACCGCCGGTCCACAACAATAGCGCCCTAGCGATGATGTCGGGAAAATAAAGAGTCTTGAGAGGTGGGCTGACCGTGACAAGGTTGAACAGTGATATCTAGCACATGCCGCGTGCGTGTCATAGCTTGCACGTTGTCGGCAGCTGAAGCAGTGGCGACGCCGTCTGTGGCTTGCGGCTATACCATCGGTGGCTTGAGCCGATAAGTAATTGTAATTGAGACTGAGCAACTAGTTTCTGCACAGTGTTTGTGGCGTTAGTGTTCGATGTTTGCTTAGGATACAGTACTGATAGTCACTGCGTCCGAGCTCCGCTTTCAGATTCCGTCAGACACTGAAGAAGCAGGCTAAGCAGGTCGCTTTTATGCCCACAGGTCATATTGTTTAGCACTTGCCGGAAGTGATTTCGTAAGCTCAAGCATGCCGGTCACTTAAAAGTTCGACACAGCACTAGTGGCTGTGCCCTTGCATCGTAAATGACTCAGCAAGAGTTGAAACAGAAGGGACACGTGGTGGAGCTTTACCAAATGACTCCACCGATCAATCGAATAAGAGCGTAAACACCTTCTAAGATGGTGTAGTGGGACAATACATGAAGTACGGTATGCCAAAACAGAAAATAGTGTCACTGGCAGCTCTGCTAGGTCTTTTGGCGAATTGCGAGTGACACTCTTTCCTGTTCTGATCATCACTTTATTTCGCGTTTCATTACAACGTAATAAATATGAACCAACTAGCAGAGGGAGAAGCTGTGATACCTTGCTTGTGGTCAGTGCTTCTGTTACAGTACTTGATTAACCAACCTCGGAAAGACTGAGCTGAACCCACGCTGAACTTGAAGGCAGGCCTCCTGCCATTGTCTTTTCGCCGTTTAGCATCTCAGTACAACAGCAAAGTCAGCGACGTGAAGGCTGTTTCAGAAAAAAAAAAAACGGGTATTAGAAGAAGAAAAAGGGTCACAAGGGACGCAAGAACATGCAGGGATGAGAAAAAGACCGAGAAGCAACAACGCCACTTCTGGTACTAACCTTCAAAAATAAGGAAACATTAAGTTAACGCAGTGTAAGCCAGTAAGAGAATTTGAACAGTTTAACATCGGTATGCAGAAATAAAGCATAAAAGTAATGTGTCATCTGTAGCTCCAAACAAAACGTAATGTTTAATGTGGAACAGTCCTAGGAAGGCCACGTACTGGAAATTCTTCTGGTCAACATTCGACGCATTATAGTCACAACACCAGGAGAAAATTACTGAAAAGTGTCGAGAATCCATGACTAAGCCTATTTGTGCACTTGGAACGCAAATTAGGCTATTTTGTCGAGGGAAGTCTCATCCTAACTTCTTTAAATTGCGGGCGGAAGAACTTATTGCCCGTTAACAACATTCGAGACTGCTTGTATATCTGTTACTGTTGCTGATAAGGAATCACTTTCTCGCATACCGTGAATTACGTCTTGCTCAAGTAATAATACGAGGAGTCAGTGGATTTTTTTTTTCTAAAAGTATTACGGAAAACTTGGCGCTCTCCCTAAACTGTAGGCGTACCAGTCTCTAAATGCACTTGAACATAGTATGTTCAAGTGCATTATCGTATTACGATAGCTGAAAACTAACCTGGATAGTACAAAAGCGCGGAGAACAGGTTGGCTACCCCTCAAAGGCGTAGAGGTCTCCCCACACAAACGCTTTTAGAGAGCGTTCAACAGATATTCGTGTTGAAATTTGCAAGTTTAAGTTGTCGACAGTGAAAGTGGGAGCGAAATCGCTCTAAACATTTACATATCGTTGCCGCGAGCAAATGCAATCATGCAAGCACATCTCATTAATCGCTCGCTTGTCGCTCAGCATGCATCGTGGGCAGGGTCGGCGAATAACGGTGCCGGGCTCGTTTTTCCAATTTGCAGAAAACGGCCGCGTCTGCCTGTGTACCCGTACAAGCCATACAGTCTCACCTTTTGCATGAGTTGTGAAACCAAAAATTACCTATGAGCACTGCTCACCGCGCAACGTTCAGAAGAGTGCTGATTCGCTATGGGCGATGCGACGAAACATTGCATGCGTCACGCAAATTGGGTGGGAGGCCTTGGTGAGATTTCATAGTCTGCGAGTGTTGACTGATCTTACAGCAGCACCTACGGAGATAGAGTCTGATTCTATTGTGTGCGTACATGGTAACTCGTGCCTTGCATGAGGGTGGCGTTTGAGTAACTTGATGGCTCGTTGCGTAAATGGCCAGATAAACGGCACAGGGAGCTCCGCCCGCAGATGAAATTATCATGGGTGAAGGTGACTCCTGTTGCCTTATTTTCTCGCAGCTTTTAAAGTTACAGAAGCGAAGCAAACCATCGATGGCTGCTCATTGCATCTGCGTGTAAGCAGGTACTTCGACACGCATTGCCAAAACCAAAGTTTATAGAAGAGCCTTTTGTTCAGTTTCTATACTCTTCGCATATAGGCAGTGGCCTGCTGCTGCTCCCACCACAGCGACGCTGCTGTATGCATTTCCGTTAACTGGACAGCGGCTGGTAGAGATAAGCGCTCGACGAGAAGGGTAAATCGGTTTAAAAAAAGAAAAGAAAGCAGGGAAGACAAGGGGATAAGGATGATCTTAAGAAACATTCAGAGATAAAAGACACATAGGCAGAATGCTTGCTTATGGTATGGTAACATGCAAGTAGCTCACAGAGGATAGTAGATTCTTTTTCGCCAACCCGTTTCAAAGCGAATGTCTCTGGAAGTCGTCATTGTGGTCGTCAGCGCCAACAGCGCAAGCGAGCACCGTGCCTTTGCATGGTGCTCGCTGATTAAGCGTACCGCTCAGAACAGCGACATTCTATTAGTTTAGATACGGCCGTGATACGTGTATAAGAACGACCTACGTTCCACATAGGGCTGTACAACAGGAACGCTTGCCAATAGTTTCAGTGTAATGATGTTCAATGTGTCCGTTGTCAGCATGCACGCGTGCCGTGACAGGTGTTTCTACGTACCATCTCCTCAACTGCATTTACGCGAGGCCTTCAAAGTCACGTGCAGCCTTCGCGAAGTGCGCGATACGCTTTCTGCACAAACTTTATTTGTGAGGAAGCGGCAGCGGTTTCACTTAAGTGGCAGTTATACCCTCCATGGTGGTGTAGTGGCTTCGGCGTTGGCGCTGCCAATTAAGCTCGAAGTCGCTGGTTCAAATCCCGGTCATGGTTGGCGCATTTAGACCGGGGCGAAATGCGAAAAGTGCATCGGTGTAAGGTGCATTGGTGGAACTTACAGAACCTCAGCTCGTCATAATTAATCCAGAGACCCCCACGGCAACGCGCCTCATAATCATATTGGGTGATTGGGGCGCAAAACCAAACATTTTCATTTAAATTCCTGGTAAAAACTTTCAGCTCTGCTACATTTCATGCAATTCAGTTAACCCAGCGTATTTTGCCGTGACATTTGGCTACGTTATTTTCGCGAATATAGGCAGCTGTTAGCCGTATATACGACAGACTGCCGAAGCGGCCAATGTGCCCGGCCACTCTTATTGCGTTTAAACACCCACGTCTTCTTTGTGGGTGCTGTGCTCTCGACGCTCAGTCTGCGTTGAAGAGATGGGCAGCACGCCGGTCACTTCGCACGCTGCTGCCATGCTTTCTGACCAAGGTTTTGACACCGAAGGTCCGCGGTCATCGAGCGTGATGTGTTCATGCTTGCTATACGCGGTGACACTATGCTTGTTAATTTAGTTAGCGAATGTTTCAATTAGCTTATACGGCCGACGAACCTACTATTCTTACTTTGTATCACTGCCTAGTAATACGTTATCGCAGTCGATCCTTCGCCTTTCGCGCGAAACTGCGACTTTTTTGTCGCGTAATTTATATAAGAGATTTATGATAGATGCAAAATTGCATTGCATTGCCTAAGTATTATTTAAAATTCAATAAGGTTTAAAAAATATTAGAAGAAATCTGCATAGGTAGCTTGAGAAACTATGTAGGGTATACAAACTGGTACGTCGTAGCCCCGTCGTATCGCTTGGCTCCGATCGCACAGTGCATGGGCTGTGTGCTGCAATATCGTTAGAAGCCCACAAGCAAAGACACCAAGGTTAACACAAGGGAAGTTACTTGTACTTAGTAATTGAATTTAGAAGTGGTAAATTATTGGGAAAAAATAGGTTGAGAAAACAACTTGCCGATTCATCGTGCGCGCAATGCGAAGACGGGATCGTTCTCCGCCAGCTGCAGGTTTTTCCATCTACTTTCATTTCCATTGTGTACCTGCCCTCGCTACGATGTCCAACGCCTCTCTCTGCGGGCAACATTACACAGACTAGACTCGAGACCTTTCACCGAGTCAAAGATACTCGGACCGTGGCCACAACCGTCACTGGCTCGAAAAGCGATTCGTGCACTAGTGCGGTACTTGAAGTGCATGGGCTTAAGAGACCGCTTATAGTGTCATTGTGTAAGGTGTCCCTCCCACATGTACTCAGTGCTGACTCTCTCTCTTTCTTCCCCTTTCTATTCCCCTTTCCCCCACCCCTAGTGTAGGGTAGCAAACCGGATGCTGTTCTGGTTGACCTCCCTGCCTTCCCTACCCTTGCTTTCTCTCTCTCTCTTCATTTCCATTAACTTATCATTTCTTTAATTAAATCAGTAAGTACAAGTAATTTCCCCTGTGTTGATCTCGGTGTCTTTATTTGTGAGTTTGTTAGGCTATGATTAATAAACATTGGGTTCCTCGGTTAACCGCCTTTCTTCTGCTTTATCTATGGTAATTCCGTGCAAAATAAATCTTTGTTTTATTGCGATAAAAATTATATGGACAGTCCGAACGAGTTTTTGTCGTCGGCGTCACCCTGAGATTCCGTGTACAGGGCGTCTCACTTAACTTGAAGCAGGGATTAAATAAAACGTGTTGTTAGAGCTGCAGCTGAATAAAACCAACGGCATATGGTTTGCCTTCATGTGGCGCTCTTTAGAGTGTTATTTATATTCCGCTTAAAAAAAGGTAATTTACTCAGATGAATTACGCAACGTTTTTAATATTCACTTTAGGGCGAAGTGCATTTCGTTGCGTTGTAGAGGGTATTCAGAAACGACCGATCCATTTTTTTTGTGGCAACGTACTTGCTGCGTGGGGATTTTTATTTGGTGGTTAAAGAAAGCCTGCGAAACATGACATAAAACCAAGTGACTCCGCTCATGCGCTATCGTACTGCAGCGCTATGAACCGCGCTTAGCGCAAAAGAATTGTGCGCGCGGACCGTGGCAAAGTGAGCGGTCACTGCTGTAGACATCGGCTTCACAGTGCGTTAGCATCTTTGGCTTTCGCACACGGAAACGAAGCGCCATCGTCTCTGATAAGCGATAGGCTCGATGCGCTAAGAGCGCTACAATACGATAGTGCACGAGCGCAGTCACGTGTTGTTTCATGTTTCGCGGGCTTCGTTTAAACGCTGGAAAAAAAAATATCATCACGCAGCATGTATACGTTGTCATACGAAATTGGATCGGTCGTTCCTGAAGCCCCTCCACAACGCAATGAAACGGACTTGGGCCTAAAGGGAATATTAAAAAGTTTCCGTAATTGATCCCAGGTGATTAACTAATTAAGCGGAATATAAAAAAAACTCTGAGGAGCGCCACATGATGACAAAGCACATGTAGTTGGTTTCATTCAGCTGCGATTAACCACTTTTTCTTTAAATCCTTGGTTCAGCTACTTGAAACGCCCTGTATATTTAGGTATGTGTATGCTGTATGCCATGCCATGGTAAATGACGTGAAGTATATACGGGTTTTATTGCCACACCGTACTATCAAGAAAGTTGCTCATACCGGGTCTTACATTCTTTACAAAATTATTCCTCATAATTTTGAGAATAACATCCCAAAAACAAACCTAATCAAAAAACACCGAAACCGTATGCCTTTTATATTAATTATTCTAAGACTGAAACATTAAAAGTGTGTAACATGGTGTAACTTTAGTAGCTCTTCTGTGCAGTACCTCCGTGATCGACCCTGGAAAGAGGTCCGAAACATACGCGTTACAGAGAAGTGGTGATAAAGTTGCTAAGAAATATGTGTGCGTTAATTAACTCGCCCACTTTTCTACCTGACTGCGTTAATTAAAGCACATAAACAAAATTGTCCGATGCCAGAATTCAAGCAGAGGACCCCTAGCACAACAACTCGTTTTTACTTAGCTTACGTTTACATCAATTCATGCTGCCGTTACAGCTACGAGTCTTATACACTTCGTTTAATATTCTAACGTCTTGCTATGGTCCTCATCCCTTCGCGCGTATGGCGAAAGTGTGATGTCCGTGTTTTTTTTTTTTCTGGATCGGTCGGTCGGTTCATCAGTCAACAAAAAGTCACAGCTTCTCCTGCTCTATAATTGCGTGAAAAAGGCTGGTAGGCACAGGCGCCAGAGCCGGTTGAAGAGATATTGAAAAAGCCGATGCCAAGCAACATTTGTCAATGCCTGGCCGCCTTCGCCGATGCTGCGGTCTTCATTGGGATTGAATCATGCTTCTACTTATACTCAAGCGAATGAATAGTAGAGCAGAGAGCTTTTAACAAATACTGGAAGGGTTTGTCGGATGGGATGCCTCCTCCAGATGGGTATGACAAAAATTAATTGACATGCACATAGCATGTCACAGATACACAACATACACAAAGCACACCACAACACGCTACATAGACTCAATCTAATGCATGTAATTGAGGCCAGTTTCTCTAACGAAGCTTGAAAGGGTCTATGGTACGCGAGACGCACCGGTAGCGTTAGTCCATGGGCCGAGTTACTTGTCGACACTCAATGATTTACAGACATTGATGAATACTCGCTACTTCCTGATATTACTTCCTGTTTGAAATTAAATGGAGAAGGTCGCCCGCGTGCTTTGCGTGCGACGTACTAGAAGACACAGCCCGCCTAATTCTCGCTTGCCGGCTACTGACTTCAGAAACAGTGGCCCTAGTATGGCCTGGCCCGGGTCGATCTCGCCTGTGAACTTCTTTGTCACTATGGTGCATAGTTTGCAAATCCTGGCCGACGTTAAGTGAGTTTCTGTTATTTAGAGCTGGAAGTCACGCTAGGCACGCACTTGCTGGGTGCGTAGTAGGCAAACATCCCAAGTATGCGTTTAAGAGCGACTCCATCAAGACCAGGAAGTCTGTTATTGCGATAGCCATTGTGTGGAACCTCTGAGACAATTTTCGCCGTCGAAGTCTGCGTCGCCGAGGGCCTGCGCGTACGTGTAGGTATGTGTGTGTTGTATGCTTATTGAAACCGCATATGCGGGTTATGTTGCCACACTATTTATTCACTAACGTTGCTGATTCAAGGTTTACGTTCCTGACTTAATAATTCCTCGGAATATTGAGAATATCCGCCCGCAAGCAATTTTCATGAAATTTAACATTCAGAGCGCATGTATTTTATCTTAAGTCTTCCCAGGCTATTGTAGAAAATGCGAAACAATGTTAGGGTCCTAACGTGAAAGTAACGTAATTTTATTGACGCGGCTGTTTACGGGTGGCCTAACAGCGCCCGTGCGATGTCATCACAGGTCCTACGCGACGTGCTAAAGCTTTTAAAGGTTCCGGAGAGAGATATAAGTTTAATGATACAAAATGCCGAGAGGTCGGCCTCAGGTATATTCCTCAAGCCAGCTACTCGGCATTGGGGGAAGAGGAAGAGGGAAAGAAAGAGGGAAGTGAGAGGCGCATGATGGGTGACGATGACTATAGAAGGTTCCAATACTCTGGCGCAACTATGGATGTAGCGTCCGCGTTAGTCGGACCCACGTATAGTTAGAACTGGGTCCCAGAAGTTCAACTGCAACAATAAACTTTGCCATCGCATTCAGTGCTGCGTCTTTCGAGCGAAACTGCCAATTTGGGGGGGGGGGGAGGGGGGAGGGGGCGGGATGATGTTTACCGGATACCGAGGATCTTTGCCTTGCCATGTGCCTACAGTTCTACCTCAAACCTTGCCCAAAGTGCGAACAAATGCGGTTATGCGAAGGAATTGAACCGCAGAGTTGTTGTCGCTGTCCGGAGTGCCTGCTGTTGTGTACTCTGGGGACAGACCTCGATTTATTCACTTCAATGGCTTTACATAACCCTGCGGTTCCAACCTGTTGAGAAAAGAAAAACAAAGGCAACGATGAAAAAACCCTTATTGTCACATGCGTTGAAACGTATGTCCTTGATTTCCAACTGGAAATGGAATGTTCACGGAAGGCAAAACTTTCGCGTCGCTCTTGTCAAAGGATTGTTCACTTTCATATGTCACTGAAAGTACGGTAGCCTGACATAAGATGCTATTGTAAACAGTGGAAATTTCCGGCACGTCGTCCTTTTGTCACATTTTCTCCTTTGACCCGATCAGAGAACGCGCTAGATGACAGTCCTTGGCAAATCACTGCAATAGACGAAGGGAGCGCAAAAGCAGTGAGATTTTCAGAGTAGGGCCCACGAAGGTCAAGAGGTCCGGATAGGGAAAGTCAATGATGGGAAGCCGCAAGAATGGTATCTCTCGCGGATGTCACTCAGATGTCAGATGGCGAAAGGAAGGCGAGCATTCGAACAGACACGCGTGGATGTCGCTGAACGAACGAAAGCCGCCGAGCACGCTGGTTCGTTGTTCATCAATCATTGTCCCAATGGGGGTGGAAGCAGCCACGACTCTGCACTTATCGCTGATCGATAGTCCGACGCTGACGCGACTCGTCAAGGATCTTTTGCACTAAGCGCTTAAATAAAATGTGAAACCTTCTGACGTGCAGCATTTTTTTTTTTTTTGGAATCGTATAGTGCAAATTTGTTCCTTTTCTTTTCCTCTGAATTACATTTCAAACGCACCGTGGGTTGTATACGAATCGTTTCCCAAAACCGACGGCATTGTCTTTTCTGTATGAATAAGTGAAAGTCAAAACATGAACATGAACATTTATTTACTTTCGTATTTATTCATTTTGGGACACCTTATCGCTGTATACACGGGACGGGTCCATTGTGTGGGTAACGATATATGCGAAAATTAAGCGATAATACATACATTTCATCGAGAATGTGTGATGGTTGTTTCGTTGTGCCTAGTTCTCGCCCTCTGTGGCCCATCTTCGCGCTATTTCTCACAGTAAGGGAGATTTTCACTTTGCGCTCAAACTGGTGGCACTTGTGCTCCTGCATTATCACTCGGCTCAGCCCTTATAGGGAAACGGCAAATTAGAACAACATGCGCAAGGCTCATTTGGCCCACCTCATTGATCGGCGAGCCAACGACGGCGAGGACCTCCACCAGCCATAGGCCGATTAAGGAGGTGGCCCTAACTACCAGCGTGTTCTCCTAGGCGATATGTGAGCCAGTGAAACAGTAGAAAACGCACCATATACCTGCATTTCATTAAACATGCTTTCTTGAATTTTCTCGCTAATAGGAGCGCCTGTCTGCTCTGACACAATGGCCCCTCGGACTGTTCTCAATCCAGACCCACATGTGTACCACGGACGCATAGGCCTGCTGAAATGACGATGGCCAGACATTTGACAACGCAATGCCCTCTCGTCCCCTCAATGCGCCGACGAGTCAATGAGTTTTCGGGTTGAGTATCTGAAAACCAGCTCAGAACTGAGACTTGTTATTCTGAGTGACGCTTCCCACCGTAGCAATATGTAGACCCGTGTCAAAATTAAATTATGGGGTTTTAAGTGCCAAAACCACTTTCTGACTATGAGGCACGCCATAGTGGAGGATTCCGGAAATTTTGACCACGTGGGGCTCTTAAACGTGCATCTAAATCTAAGCACACGGGTGTTTTCGTATTTCGCCCCCATCGAAATGCAGCCGCCGGGGCCGGATTTCGATCCCGCGACCTCGTGCCCAGCAGCCCAACACCATAGCCACTGAGTAACCACGGTGGGCGTTTTATGCGAAGCATACTAGCCGCACAATCGCGCTCTTCCTTGCTGCGCCGCCGACGGCCGCGTAGCTACCATATGACGTCATAACAGCTGCAAAACGCCTCCTCGGCACGCCGCGCGTCTCCAGCAGAAGCGTGGTGTGTTGTCAGGAGCGCCTCCCCGGCGCAATGATGGGCGCGCGTCTCTCGCAGGGGCCAGTCCGGTTGTCTGGAACGCCTCCCCGCGCTCCCATTCGGAGGCTCAACTCGTGCGCTCGCTTGCGGCCGCGTAGCTACACAGCCGGGTCTCAGCTCGTGCGCTCGCCTGCATGAGTTGTTTCTTCGTCTAGCCGATCCAAATATAGCCAAGCAACAGCAGTTCACCAGGCTAAACAGTGGTTCAACAACTAAAATAAAGGCTAGTATGCTTCGCATCCTGGGCTTAACCTTAGCTAAGCCACAGCCATTTTTTTTTAGACCCGTATGCCGACGATATTAATTACTCGATTTTAATTACAGCGGATAGACCGGCCGCTACCACCAAGAAGTATCGTACAAAGAATCTTTCTCGTCCTTCCGAGACCGTATAGATGGTATCCGAATCCATGACCCAGCGACGATTCGCTCTGCGTAGGAGAAACAGATCTCAAAGGCAATGCTCCTGCGTGTTGTATGCACCGAGATCCAAGGCCGGAAACGCTTGATGGGCGCCATATCTTTAGAGGCTATGTGTTCACGACAAAATTTTTAGGCCAGAGCTGTTTGCGAGTGTTGGTGCCAGCAAATCGTCATGTTCATAATGAGAATCGGATTCTGATATTATCGCATGTAGTCATTACAGACTCGTAAATACAGAGGGAGGTCCCGGAGTCATACACTAAATTTGGACCTCCTTTACATAGCAAACGTTGAAGTCGCTAACATGATTATTAAAGCAGTAACAGAACAACCAAGTGGTGCCTATTCAGAAATACTGAAACATCTTATATGCGACTTTGAACTTGAATGTAAAAAGGTAGAGAGAATAAAAAATTTAATGATCCGAGCGAGTGAGAAAGAATGCCAAAAAAAACCATGAAGAAAACGAAAAAAAAGCTATTCTTAACGGTTCCTTGTACATGTTGTAATACTATATTATTTTATATTAGTGCATTTCCTGCCCTGTATTTCTTGCATATGTATTAACATATGTTTTAATTATTGTATGTTATCTTCTTTTATTGTACTCTCCCCCCTTACACAATGCTTATAGCGGCCAGTAAGGTGTCTTCAAATATAAATATAGACTATAAAATAAGCACACGCAGCAGCGTAGGTACACGAAAGTCAATTCGCATGAATAAAAATATTTAAACGCATATTTACGTGGATAGAATATATAGTAAAATGAAATAAAAAGAATTGTAATAGAAAAGAGCAATAATTTGATTTAGAATTTAATAACAGATAACGTTGTAGTTCTTGATTAATGTGCGTACTTGTTGAAGTTTGATAATAAAATATAAAGCATTCCAAAATGAAGTCGCAGAAAAGAGAATGGTTTGTGCGCCATAGTTGGTGCGTACTATTGATAAGGTTTGGTTATTACTCAGTGCAAGCCTTGTTCAGTTTGTATTCGCTAGAAAAGATTGAGGTATAAAAGACAGCGAAATTCGATTGTTTAGCAGTTCGAACAAGAAAATGCCAATGGTACATTTTACAAGATCTGTCACTGTAAGAACGTGAAACATTTGTAACAGTTCTTGAGCGTTGATGCTATGTGGACTTCCCGTTGTTATTCTGATGGCCTGAATTTGAATAACTTATAATGGTGCCAGATTAATCTTGTACGTGCTACTCCGAGAGGTTATGCATTAGTTAAGACGAAGATTTAGCTCGGGTGCTCCCATCTAAATACACGTAAAAGGAGAATACGTTTTTCTCCGCCACCACTAACCCAAACTTGGAGAGGTTAAATGCATTTAAAAGAAAAACTTAAAATCTAGTGACTGTTTGTTTCTAATTTGTTATTTAGGTCGTCAATTTTTTATTACAAGTTGCCAAAATCAAAAATTTTCACAAAACCGAACTATAAGGTTTACAACTCTGTTGACCCGCCGTGGTTGCTCAGTGGCTATGGTGTTGAGCTGCTGAGCACGAGGTCGCGGGATCGAACCCTGGCCACGGCGGCCGCATTTCATTGGGGGCGAAATGCGAAAATACCCGTGTACTTAGAAATAGGTGCACGTTAAAGAACCAGGGGCGCGATCGGAGATATTTTGTTCGATACGCGTTCTGTTCAGTTGCTGCAACGTCACAAAGTTGCAGTATGCAAAATTTGTGACAGCGGGGTGGAGAGAGCAGCCAATCAGGAAGCGGTCACCTCCCCGGAAGTATACCTCCGTCGTTTGTCGTCTGCTTGCAAACAGTATACTACAAAGCCAAATGTTTCTCGTCTTCCAATTGAATGAAATCTTTGTCTAAAAAACGTATTTTTTCTTCTCAAGCCCAAACACGTTTTCAAATAGCAGTACGTGTGACTACTGCAATTTATAACTATTATAGGTTCTTTGCGTCGTCCCTAGGTGGTGTCGCGCACAGCGAGAAGGAAAAAGAAAAAAAAAACGATGGGAAGAGTGGCACAGTTTTCAAGAGGCAGCCACAACATCCCAGTGGCTCGCTGGCACCGATGATGTTGTCGATTTCTCTGTACAACCAACGAATTATTTGTTTCGAGAAACAAAAACGACGCCGGAATTCACTTTCTGCCATTTCTTCAAACGCGTTTCGCACCCCCACCCACTCTCCTCCTTCCTCTATATATATATAGTCGGATACAACTTTAGAAAAAAGGGGAGGCCCCGCCCAGATGACCGAAGCGGCGAAGTCACCGGCCGTCCGGCGTATGACGTCGGTCCAGAATGCGCGCCCATTGGTGCACCCGCCTCGGAGGAGTAAACGCCCCCTTTTTTCTAAAGTTGTATCCGACTAGAAACGCTAGCGAAACAACCGAAGTTTCCAACGGAAGCGCCATTTTCTAGAATTAAACTATGGATCGGATTCAAACGTGCCATTCGTGCCATTCCGCAGCCGAAAAGGCCCCCTGTTGGACCCAATCCAATCCACCAGACGTGCCATGCGAAGCCGTATGATCGCTCTAAACTTCTCAACTCCCGTCGCGTTCGGACGAAATGCTCGGTGGGCGGATGATTGACAGGAGCGTGTTGTCGTCATTTTGACGTCACCAAAAACGGGGCGGCGCCCCGCGGCAGGCGACGTCGGGGCGGAGTAGGCCAATCGCACGTGCCGGTAACCGAACGAACGCGCCGAACAACCATCTCCGATCGCACACCAGGCGGTCGAAATTTCCGGAGTCCTCCACTACGGCGTGCCTCATAATCAGAAAGTGGTTTTGGCACGTAAAACCCCATAATTTTTTTTTAAAGTTTACAACTCCGTATCTCAGTATTACGGAAAATGATACCACAATTCTGTGAATTGCATCTGATAGTGCTTCTAAAGCGGACAACATTGATATGTTACACATGAATCTCAAAAACTTTACTAATATGGAAATACAGCTTTGCAGAACCCTTGTAAACAATGTAACAAAATCACGTAAGATATAAATTGACATATCGAATTTGTCCGCTTTCAATTATCTAATGATTGCCGTTTATGGAACCACGATATATGTTCTTGACGGAGAGCTATTAATTTGTAAACTTTATCCTATTTTTTTCATACCTGAGAAATCGTTATATCTTTTGACCAAAATTCAGGCGATAAATCGAAATTCCGCTTTCACCAGTCACTAGAATTTAACTTGCTCTCCGAAACGCAACAAATTTCACTAAAATTGGTCGAGGGGTTCTCTCAGAAGGACCGTTTCTTTTTTCGCGTTCTACATGTATTTGAATAGGCCGCGCCGGAATTGGGCCCGAGCTAAAGCTTCCTCTTAATGTGAGAGTAAATACACCCTTAATACAATGAAAGCACACTGCCTTATATCATTTTGGACATAGTGCAAGCAAAAGGCCGCCGAGCAGCGTCAAAAATAGTTTACCGACGAAAAATTTTAGGCCGAATTCGCAACGCATTCCGTTCGCTGGTGCTGTATGCCATTGGCGGCTCGCCGTCGCCACTAACAGGGAAAACATCCCGATTGGCTCGCGCTCGCTCTTACGAACAGTTGTACGCAATAACGTTTTAAGGCGTACGGGGGCTTGTGAAAGCCCCCGTACGCCCCACTTTATCAATTCGCGGCTGTCGAAACCGCACAACAGGCCGATTGTATTGTAACCATTCCTGTCTCTCGATTCTATCGCCTCCTTATCGTCGATCAAGCGCTCACGACTGGCCTATCTTGCTGATAACGTAGGCGGAGCGCCGCACGGATAACTTATGCCATTTTACCGATCCTCGGTGCTAATTCAGAGAAAGCACGTACGCTAAAATTGTTCGTAAGCGAAAACTTCTAGCCAATCTTGACACTTGACAAAAATTTTATCTGACGCGGCTGCAAGATCCGCTTACGAAAGGAAAGCTTTGTGAATTTGTCCTCTGCTTAATGAGTTGGCTAATAATTTGATCTGCTTTCCGGCTTTTTCTTTGTCTAACTTTAGCTATAAACATCACTTTTCTTCTTGCTGTCTCCCACGGGCGAAAAACTTCAATGCTGATCGAGAGCGCAAAGAAGCAGACGGTGCACGACACAGATGTTATCAGCGGCGCTATAAAGTCATCGTGCGCGTGTGTCACGTTCGGAAAGGCGTGACGCTATTGGTGGTACGTAATCAGGTGCCCGCGTAATGATAGGAGCACTCCGGTTGTGTTTTACGAGAGTCGAACGCACGCCGACACGCAGAGACACACACTCTCTAAAAAGCAGACTCGCACGCGCACACGCGAACAAACGAACGTAAGCGCGTGCTTCACGCGCTGAACTAAATACGACGCACAAGCGGCGGGCAAAGGAGACCGAAACGTTCGCAAGATTGAGCGCAAGACGAGAGAGACGGTGTTGCGTGATGAGCGAGTTCTCGGGTTGACAGACTTCATTTGGCTGGCTGCGCTCTCCCCGGGGACTCTTCTTAATTGCCACGGCTCGTTCGCGCCTGCTTTGTGACTCTGCCGACCTGGCTTAGACTTCTTTGAACTGGGCTTCTGCTAATTAAACGAATCGGGCCGACGATGAGCTTGGAAGGATAAGAATAGCGCGAGTTCCCTCACCCCCCCCCCCCCCCAGAAAGAAAAGAAAAAAAAAATTCATGCAGATCCAATGCACCTATTGGTGACATATTGGTTCGAGCGCAAAATCAAGGTCGATGTGCTTTCATTTTCGCAGGCATTGTTTCTCAAGTATCCTCCGTTCGATATTCGACTCTTGTCCGACTTTTTTTTCTTTTTTGTTTGTTATTGCCTCTTCGTCTTTATCATTCTCCTGCTGGGCTTGAAGGCGTTCAAGCAGGCCTTGTCTCTCCACTCTGATAAGTACATAATAGGGATAGTTCTGGGCATTCAGTTTCAGTTCTACCTCTATTTTTTATAAATAAATAAATAAATTGAGTTGTTTGTTTGTTTACTTTTAGTTAGTTAGTTAGTTAGTTAGTTAGTTAGTTAGTTAGTTAGTTAGTTAGTTAGTTAGTTAGTTAGTTAGTTAGTTAGTTAGTTAGTTAGTTAGTTAGTTAGTTAGTTAGTTAGTTAGTTAGTTAGTTAGTTAGTTAGTTAGTTAGTTAGTTAGTTAGTTAGTTAGTTAGTTAGTTAGTTAGTTAGTTAGTTATCCAAACCAACTCAGCCAGCCCAGCCCAGCAAGCCAGAAATTATAAGGTTATGTCTCGCTGCCGATGACATTAGTGTCATTGCCACAATTTTACGCGTGGTCTATATTCGGCGCCTTTTATATATGTATGTCTACATGCATCATTTTTTTTTACAATTCCTGGTTTTTCCTACAGATGCGCCAGTACGCGTGTATGTGCGCGAGTATTGAAGAACGCAGGAGAAGCGGATGATGAAGGAGCGCGCGTGCATTGATATATGGGTCTTCGCGTCTCATTTTCTGAGTAATTGTATTCGCACCGTTTTGCTGATTGCGACGCTGTGGCAACATGCATGAATTTGCTTTTAGGTGCTCATTTTCCTGCGTAAGGTATGCGCTGAAACGTATAGGAGTATATGTGTAAAAAATATACACGACACTTCCTCATCACGAGACTAGAAGTAACCAGCGCCATATTAGCAGGAACCTCTCCTTCATATGAGTGTAATAAAATAAGAAGGCTTTCACAAAATCGGCATTCGCGCGACACGAAGTTGGGCTCGAAGCAAGGGAAATAATGACACTTCCTTTGGACCGCATATTTCACTTTACGAAGTGCCGTCACTGCACCAGTGGCACTTAAACCAACCGCTCCGCTGGTTCCCATAAACGCGACGAACACTGCTGTGCGCACCCCCGGAAACCGCTCCATTGTTTTGCAGATAATGGACGTGTCACGTGCATCGGAGCCGAGCTCCCGGCCACATCGTGCTCTGCGTATGAAAGGACCGGCACTGATAAAAGAAATTTGCCGACGGTAATGAAGTTCGGAGAGATTTTCCGCAGCTGCTACGTAGCGCCTCTCACACACAGAAACCAGCAGTGGCCGGCGCCCATTGTTCGACCCTGGAGACAGAAGCGCCCCCTACGGCAGCGCACAGCCGCAACGCTATAGCTCGTTGCTGTTTGGGAAGCAAAACTATGCGGCCGGCGAACTATAGAGCTAATTAATTCTTTTTGAGCTAGACCGAGGGAGAAACACCGTTTACGCCCGAAACTGAAGGCGCATAAAATAGAGGCTACGCGTCGAGAGGCGAGGTCCACCAAACAGTGTTAAAATGCATAACGAGTGCTGATTTACAATGAAAGCTGACCAAGCGGTATACAAGAATGCATGTGCCTTAGTGAGAAGATCGCATTAAAGAACTGCCTACAAATCTCGAAACGATTGTTCACCTCAACAATGGCGGTATCTGTTCGGAAAATCGCAACCTAGCGAAATTTTTAATGTTAACTCGTTAACTTACAGAAGAACTTAGAGTCCTTCTCCTGAAATCACTGTTCACACAATTCTGAATTCTCGAACTGAAACCTCTCTAGTACTTCACCACCGTAAATATAAACTTGCTGCTCCCTCCTCCCCTCTTTCTTTACTAATGGGTCTTACCGAAAAGTTTTGGTGTGGCGCAAAGTGTTGGTTGATGTTCACGTAAAAGGTGCGGGAGACGGGAAACGGAGGGCGACAGACTTGCCTCCCTGAAACCAATATTCTATAGGCAGGCAGACAGGCAAGTTTCAAGTATTCACTTTAAGTCACAGAAAGTTTATGAACAACGTTTCCTGCTTTGCATTTTCTCGTGACCAGTGAGGCTGAAAACTTGCGGTGAAGCAGACGCTCATTTTTTTCTTTCGCATGTCGTATCAAGCGGAAGCTTTAGCTCCTCACCGACTCTAATTTCCCTATTTAAATACAGGTATTACGGAAGAATGCTTTTACGAGACAACCGATGCACTGATTGAAGTAAAAGTTGTTGCTTTGACTGAAAATGTATTTTTCTAGTATACTTAGGAAGAAAAAATGTATTTAACACCAAAATGTTTCTTTTCAATCGTTCCCGAAAATGTAGAATTTGGATGAGATAGAGAAACACGAAATTTAGAATATATATCGCAGTTCTAAAAATTGTATCGGTTCGAGGACTTCTAGGCGACAAATTCGGTGTGTAAACATACAGCTTACGTGGAGCAGTTGCAATCTTTACGAGGGTATTACAAAAGTGTGCTGAAAAATCGGGGAAATATTTGAAAGTGGTGTTGAATACTTCAGTTATGTCAGTTTTATATCTATCATTAGGTGCAGCTTGCAGAATTTTGACATCGTTTCTATAACAGAGTTCCAGAGCTATAAACGTATTACTAAAATTTTCTAGAGTCTTTCTTCAAACATTCATGCAATAAATTGGATGTCTGCTTTCAAAAGTCACCAGAATCTTTTTTTTTTCTTTAGAGCGCTACGAACGCCATCAAAATCCGTGCATGTGGTTGCCGAGAGAACGATTTCTCAATTGCGATATATTTGGGTAAAGCTCAGGATCAACGCTAAGCGTGTTTGCCTGCGCAAGTGTTGGAATGCTACTGTAAACTTGTGGTTAGGGAGGTTAATGGAAAATATCAAAACAATAGCACGGTGCAATTGTTTTGATAATGTCCATTAACCTCCCTAGCCACAAGTTTACAGTAGCATTAGTGAGGTGCGTGCGTGCGTGTGTGTGTGTGTGTGTGTGTGTGTGTGTGTGTGTGTGTGTGTGTGTGTGTGTGTGTGTGTGTGCGTGCGTGCGTGCGTGCGTGCGTGCGTGCGTGCGTGCTCATGAGCAACAACAATGCGGATTCCACAAACCTTCCCCAGTACCTTCCCATTACCACTGGAGTAAGCTCTCAGTATCAACAGTAGCGATTTCTTCACTGGGTTTTCTTCGGGGTTCTCCGAAACGGCAGTGACTGCGAAACATAAGCGCCAAAAATAGTGAGAACGTAGGCGACAGTGGCAAGCCTTAAGGACGTTGAACTTTTCCGCCTGTCAGAAAGTGGCGTGATTTGGCTTTCAAATGAAGACAGTGGCAGGGCACTTTTGGAAGCGGATATGAAATGTTCGGTCTGTCATTGCCTGCTTGCCTTCTTTCTCTCAGACAGTCCCCGTTGAGAGCAGCAGCACGTTCTGGTACTGTTCCCAGAGTTTCGACGAACGAAGGCATCGGGCTCGCCTTGTTTTGGTGGTTCTGGCATACATAAAAAAAAATGATAATCCTGCTCCTGTTTCGTTACATATCTTTTTTTTATTTGTACACTCTGAGTTTTCTTCAAATGTAACGATTTCGCGCGACGCCCCTTGGCAGGTAAAAAGAGAGACTTGGGCTGTTTGATTTAATCGTGTTTGAAGAGGAATGCGCAACAAAGCCATAATTCTAGAAGTTGTTTGTTCTTAAGAACAGTATGTCATCGAGGGGCAGTCTTGGCTAAGAACACATTCGCATTGGCAATTAGCGGGTGCCCGCTCTTATGAACCGCTCTAGCTTACGAACCGTTTCCTGAATGCGGGTGCTGTTACCGCAGAATCAGCTATTTTCTTAATACTTGCTGCTTCTTCGACTCTCAAAGTGCTTTCGTACGTTCGAGTGCCGCGAGTTATGTACAGAGCCACCTCAGTGGACCACGAGTAGCGCGCAGAATGCTCGAACAAACAGGAGCTGCCCTTTGGTGGTGGCCTGTCGACTGACCATCCACCACACGCCTCACGGTACTGGGTTCGAGTCCAGGTGGCGCCAGAAAGGCACCCGTTTTTCACGTTCCTGGAAACGTCATCATCACTCGATGCGGTCAACAATGTTCAAACTTACTGCCCACCACTCTAAGCGATATAGCTTTCATTCGCAGCACGTTTATTCGATAACCAGTATGCAAAAGCGTCGTTGATCCAGTAAGACGGTGGGCTGTGTTCTACGTCAGACAAACGTGAAGACTCCCTCGAAAGACATCAACCGTGAACGCGACGCGTTGTTGTTCCTAGCTCGCGAGGTCACCTTGTGCAATACTTTGCCGGTCGTCCCTCGCGCCACCTCGCGCCAACCACAGATGACTAAGCGACAGAACCTCTGCAAAGGCTGCTTTCTCCGACAGTGACACTCGGGAAAGCAATATACTTCTGCACACTGCCGTTCATACGTTTGCTTTATCGTTATCGATTTCGTTTGTTCCCCAAGGTTTCTGCAAGGACAAGCGAAATCGCAGCGATGAAAAACAGCAAACCGCGATGCGAGCCACCGTCGCGTCGCCTGTCGTTTATTTTCATTTGGCTCTCCACTTCCCAAAGGGATACACCCCTGGGATTGTTGCAGCAAATTATTTGTTTCGATTTCCTTTCTTTTCTTTTCCTCCTTCTCTATCTCGCCCGTACCTGACATGGACGAGAGTAAGCGATTCTAGTGGAAACGAGTGTACGCGCATAGAAACGCGCACAAACGCGTGACAGGCGCATTGACGCCCTTTGCCGACATGACAAACAAACATAAAAAAAGGAGAAGCAAGCAGACAATAGATTTAGGTGTGAAAAGTTAAGACAGACGACCGACGTGTCCTAGCCTCCTTACGCATGATCACGCGTCATCAGTTTATCGCGCGAAGTAAACCCTCCGGCACCGCCCCTCCCCCAACCAAAACGTGGATTCCGAGCACGTTCTATCGAGACAGAAAAATCGAGCCGCGGGCGCCGTCAGCTCTGTGTTGTTGTGGGCCCAACGCTGCCGTCACAGTGCCCCCGAACCAGTGGTTCGTTTCTCTCAATTTCCCGGTGTGCGTTATACCTCCCTTTTTTTCGAGGGCTGTTTTCTTTGCAACCAATACACGACTGATGGTTTCGAAGCTTCGTTCGACTTCCGATTGTCAAAAGAGGAAAAGACAGATAAAAGAAAAATGCCTACGCAGTACAACGTGGTCAGAGACAGAGAAAGAAAGAGAGAGGTAATAAAGAGTGAAGGGGAAGGAGTGTTAAATTGAAAAGCGTCTGGTTTTCTACGGTACTCCTGGGTAAGGGAGCAAGGGGATAGAAAAAACAAAGGAAACAGGAAACAAATACGGGCTGAACCTATGAGCGAAAACACATAAACATCGCATGGCCAAAAATGCACACGTAACATTGTTAGCTGATACTGTATACCAATGAAACTGGACCCGAGTGCATAAGCACGAACGGCTGCCGTAGACATTAGGGCCAGAAAATGCGCCGCAAACATAGGTATCCTTTATTTCACTGTTCTTTTCTTCCTTCCTTCTATACGCAACTGTGGCAAAGGATTTAAGCACCTTCTTCTATATCAGCGTATATTTTAGCATTTTATCTTTTGTTGTGACCACCATTCTTCCAGTAAAATAGCACTGTAACCACTTGAACTGTGTACAGGCCAAGAACTTGACCGCAGAATGCAATAATCTTACGCTGTGCGATATAGTTCCGTTTTATTTTCTTTTGTTTTTCTTTTTTCCCTTTTTTGCATTCGCCGTCTAGAGCTTTGTTCGCGCTGACAGAAATCCAACTGATTCTGAAATTCCAACAACACCGTACTTCAGCAATCTCTCGCAAAGTTGTAACTTTAGAATATCTCGCCATATAGCCATCTCGCCATATAGCCACCCACAAGTGCTTTATCCTTACAAGGTGGGCCAGCGAAACATTTAAAAAAAATGTAGAAATAAGGATAGAGGAGAAGCTAATCTAGCAAATGCGCGGCACAACAATGGAAGAAGAGGTACCTCCAACCCGCAACAGGCTTCGCTTGAGCACTGTAGGCGGGAACATGGGTTCGTTGATCAATTAAGGTGCGCTTTTTTTCTCTCTTTTTCCGGTGCTTTCTTCTTCTTTGATGCAAAAGAACCGTAGGTGCTTCGGTGTCCTTCGAAGTGGGAACCTGCAACTCCCTGCTCATCCCCACTCTTCAGCGTCTTTTTCGCTACACCTCTCTTCCTCTTCGAAATTATTTTCCGTCATCATTTTGTATCTTTTGATGTGGTAGTGCACGAGTTGACAACCAGTCGTTTCGACGCCGTGATTGTTATGCATGCAGCAGGTCCCCCGTTGCCCGACTGGCGCAGAAGTGGCGTGTCGCAATTCGATTTTTCGCACTGAAAGCGTCGGGTAGAGTTGCTATATCATTAATTCTCCTGCACTGTATTTATCGTGGTTCGGCGTGCACTATCTAGGTGCGTGAGCTCGTAGTGCTTGCAGGCCACTACGGGAAACGTGGTGGCCTGGAGCAATATGTGTTGCAAGTATAGGGGAGCGGGAGCTTCAGTAGAGAGAGAGAGATAGAGAGAGAGAGAGAACATTTATTTGGACTATCGAGGTTCGTTGCTCTTGAGGTCGAGTGGAGCAAAAAAGAATGCGAGGGAAAGGGTGGGGAGAGGTGGTTAGAGGGTCGATGTTAAACCTTTTCCTCTCAGAACATAGGGTGATTTGGTTTGCAAATGGAACTTGCTCCGGCTGCCCTATATGCGTCAAACGGTTAAACTTACCTCCCTTGCTTTCTTTTTCTTCCATAACGCACAGACACGCAGTGCGACGCCGGCTGTCACCGGAGGACGTCCACGGAAATTTACAGCGTCGCTTCTTTGTATTGCTTTTCCGTTCGTGTAGTATATATATATATATAGGCCACCGCACACTCATCGTCTCTTCATGCCAATGCTCTTGCCGCTCTTCGGCCTTTCCCCAACGCATATTTTCCGATGCTTCTTTGTTTCCTTCTCGAGTCCCTCGGCCCCTGGCGTCTTACTCTCCACTCAAGACTTGGCTTCCTTTCAGTTTTGAGTTCTTGCGTCTGACGTCACTGTCATATTACAGCCTTCTCGCACGGTCAACGGGCTTACGTTACTCTTTCATTTATTAGACAGTTTTAGTACTGCGTCATGACGATACGTACGCAGCACGCAAGGGCTTTGCGGAACGTAGGAGCGCGTGTCGCGTTGGGGCTTTTAGTACTGCGAAATGCCTACGTACGTAAGAGGGCGAGCGTTAGACGCCGGGCGCGTCGGAGCGCATTGGCCGCGTCCGCCAGTACGTCGAACCGTCGGCCAAACTAGACGCTGTTGATCTGACTAACTAGATGTAACGTGTGGGCCCTTTCCGCTTCGTCGAACTATATTGAGGCCTTTAAGAGACTCTACTTTTAATGCGGATGAAATGCACGAATCACATAGAGAAAAATAAAGACCAAACACTTGCTTTCTGGGGCTGGCACGGTCATTTCCGATCAATTGCGCCAAGAGTAGGTCGAGCCTTTCGCGCAAACAGCGCACGCTGAAGACTTTCGTAAAAGCAAAATTCATATTTTTGGTTATACATTCCCACTTTGCAGGCTCCTGGAAAGGGTTCTGCGCGTTTACTTCGCGCAGCAAAGCGAAGTCGTACGCCACGGAAAAGAACAGTCTTCTGCTGGTCGCCTTCGACACCGCCATTTTTCGAAACTCTTGTCTCGCGCTCTCCCGAACGAACGAGAACCACGAGAGCAGCACGCAAGGCTCCCTACGTACGCACGCAAGAATCGGATGCGTGCGTACGCAGCGGCTGCGTACGCATCTCGTAGCGTTTGTGTTGCGTTCTGCACATGCGCAGTTTGCAGAACGCAGCGATCTTACGTACGCAACGCCGTTGCGTACGCTACGTACGCAGTACTAAAACTGTCTATTGGTATGTCCTTATATATTTAACTACCACCTAACTTTTCACTTTTCGCCTAACTTTTCGCGTGAGTGTGAGACGGAGACGCTACCACTGAGCCACGAGTACGATGCTTCAAAGCGGTACAAAAGCGCCTCTAGTGAATGCGGTGTTGCCTTAGAAACGAGCTGTTTCTAAGGCTCAGGCGTGCGTCGCTTGCTCAGGCGCACATTTCGTTGCCGCGCCGAACGCTGCGTTGCTCGACGCTCACCGCGTCCAATGCGGGGCGCGTAGTCGCTGCGCCGTAGCCCATTGTCTTACACCCCTTGGCGGGTCGACGGAAACGCTGTCGCGTTCCACTCTTGAAGGCGAAGCAGAGTAGCGCATGAGTTGTTTCTTCGTCTAGCCGAACCAAATATAGCCAAGCAACAGCAGTTCACCAGGCTAAACAGTGGTTCAACAACTAAAATAAAGGCTAGTATGCTTCGCATCCTGGGCTTAACCTTAGCTAAGCCACAGCCATTTTTATCTGAAGTACGTGAAGTGATTCGAAGCTATCTACACGCCTTTTTTCCTTTGTGTTCTATCTTGGCATGGTGCTGAACGCACAGGAACTCTACGCATAACTGTGCAGTAACTATACTGCATTACGTGCGACGATGTTTCAGCTGTATGCGTGTTGTAGCTGCTTTCAATTATATTTCTTCACTTAGTCGCGCTGCCATATAACACTAACTAATATGCCCTACGTCACTGGCAGCTCGATGCCAAAGAGAGCCATGGAAGAATCTTTGTGAATTGCGATGTTCCCGAAATCAGTGATCGATAATCCTAAAAAATAAACGTGTTCTGTTTTTCGCTCTCTCTCATTTGCCGCTCATGCAATATGAACCCGCAAGGCGGAGACGCTACGTTTGCCATACGAGAGCAGGCACATTCGCGCCCATCCATTGTCGGGTGGTAAGTACGACGGTTATTTCTCTTTGTTCTTTACTCATTTTGCCTGTAGAAATATGACGCTATTCGCCGAGTAATTACCTGATGACAGGCGCGTCAGCGTCCGTTGCTGGTGGCGTGATCAATAAACGCTACGGCGAGTAAGAACCCTGCGCGGCACAAACATCGTTGGTTATGCCAACGCCTCGCACGTGTGCGCGTATAAGAAAGAGCGAAACATAAATCTGAAGGAAAGAACGCGGCCTAAATATTATGCGGGTCGTGGAAGTGGCGACAAAATAGGTTGACACGCGAGCGAGAACTCTTCTCAAAGGGCTGCTTGCGTTCGGGGCTTCGCTTAATCAAACATCGGTAGTTTTTACATGCTGCGCGCACACTTCACTCAAAATAGAGGCAAGTGAAGAATGCATAGAACGTCATTGCGATGGGCATTTCGCCAGCGAAGCGAAGGGCTCTTTCCTTTAATCCTTCGTAGCTTCGACCTGTTTCGTCTAGGTTAATGTTGCGTGGGCCTAATAGAGAGCGTTCGCCTGCTTCTAAACGCCTACGGTTCGCACGACACGAGCTGTTAGGCGGCTAACTAGTTGCATAATTAATTAGTGACGTACATGGCTCGGCCCGTGCGTCTTTTCACGGATTTTATTTTTTGTGTGGTTTTCACAGCGTTTCGAGCATTCCCAGATGTACACAAAACGCGGTAGTTTGAAGGCGGTGGTCGGATGCCACTTCCGCTCAAGCGCTGTAGGTGCATCAGAAACTTCGTTGCTCTGTATTTGCATGGAAATAATTGTCATTTAATAATAAAACCGACTGTGTAACGGTGGTGGTGGTGGTGGTGGTGGTGGTGGTGGTGGTGAATTGTAGCAACAGGCGGGTTTAGCCTGGCGAACAAGGCCGGCAATTGCTCCGCCCGAGCGTCTCGCACAATACCGCTGAAGGGTTTCACCATATGTCCTCTAACTAGGGCCTTTCCTTTGGGGAAAATTTGGTTCGGCGAGAACGACACGTAGGGAAAGCACCACGAATAATCATTGATACGGACAATTCCTTACGTCAAACGCGGGACTATACATTTAAAGGAAAGGCAATAAGACAAATGAACTGAGAGCTATGCTGCTGAGAAAAAAAACAAGGTGCCGTGGTTATATTTTCTAGGAACCTAATTAAACGGCCTGTATGTTACCTGGGCTAGCGAATAGCAGAGCATCTGCAACAGCAAGGAACTGTTCTTTGAAGAGTCTCGGGTAAAAGTCGAAGGAGGATTGTTGATTAATCCCCACTTGTGCTCCCAGTCGCTAGCCGAGCTCTACCTGTAAGATGGGATGCGGCGAGCTGTTCCTTATACCTGCCTGTTCTAGCAGCCCAAATGGCTTAGGTTGGCAGCGCCATATTCGCAAAGCCCTCTGTCGCGCTGTGTGCCAAGTGCGATTGGCGTAATTCGCCTCTCTCGCAGCGCCCCGAGAGACCAGCGCTCGCAGCAGGTCGAATGCAGTTTGTATTACTCTCCCTCTGCCTTGCGCTGTACGCAATCCTCCCCTCGATGGCCTCCCTTATTTTACTGCTTGAGTTGCAATGTGCGTTCGCCTCTGGGGGCGTCGGAGAAGCACGTCGAACGCCGTACACGTGAGGCAAGAAAGCGGACAAGGTGCAGACGACACGGACGGCGTCTGCAACACGTCTGCTCTGATGCCGCAGGTTTACGTGGCGTCGCGTGCCTTCTGCTTGCGTGCGATAGTGCGCGGAATGTGCCTGTACGTGGATGTAAAAGACGGCAGTTATTTGAGTATTATAGAAACGTCTGTTTGACGACGAAGTGAGGCTCTCTTCATAAGAACGGTCTTCCGTGTTTGGCGTAAATTGTCAATCTTATGGCACTAACCAGACTTTGTTCGCATACCCTTTGTAGAGGAACATCTAAATTAAACAGATGGGTCTGTAATACGCCCTCCAATGATCCCGCAATAGAGCGAACGAGATTTTAAGGAAAACGGTTGAAGAGAGAACGAACAGAGCGAAGGGCTTTCAGATAGGTAAACAACAAACACAGCCCTGCATGACATGCCTAAAGCAAGAACGTGCGCTGGCAGCTGGTATAATTGAACTCAAGTTTAATCCGAATCATTTTAGTGGTGGCTAGACCAAAGTTTTCCTGCTTTTCACATGCCTAAACTGAAGCTTCGTCTGCAAGGGAGGCTAGGGAGTAGTTGCTTGAAAACAAAGCGTCTAAAACATGCTTTTCGTAATAACGAGTAGAGCTAACGAGAGCTCTTCGTAATAACGAATACCAACATAGATTATGCTGTGAAAGAACTTTGGTCATACATGCCCATAATTGCGAGATGAATTAATCGAAAATCTTGTTACTAAGAGAAACCTGCCTTTGCGATTGTCTAAGATAAGGGTACTGCAGCCGAGAAAGTGCCATGTTTACTTGTAGCCACCTTCGAGTTTCGAAATCGCGTGCAAATGACAACTTTAAAAATCCTAATCTCATTAGCTGTCAGTAAAGATCACAAACTCGAAATAAAGCAAACAAGAAGACTCGCCTGTTCTGCTTGTTGGATTTCACGTTCTACTGTCGAACGCAGGGATCTGCGTATCGGATTACTACAGCTACATGGCTCTTTCGGTCTCCTCGGAATAACCGTTGTTATTTCCTGCCGCAATAACCGTCTCTGTTGATTATTATTATTATTATTATTATTATTATTATTATTATTATTATTATTATTATTATTATTATTATTATTATTATTATTATTGCGAGAGAGCTGTTAAGCCTCAACGGTTTATTGCGCAGATCGCGCGCTGAAGACGATGACGCTGGCCATGATGAAGAAGATGAAGGGATAATATATTGCTCACATCATCATCATTATTATTATTATTATTATTATTATTATTATTATTATTATTATTATTATTATTATTATTATTATTATTATTATTATTATTATTATTATTATTATTATTATTATTATTATTATTATTGCGTTGCTTAGGGTAATTACTCTGCTTCGCAGACATCACCGGCAAGTGGGAAGTAACTTTCCCAAAGGCCTTGTACATGCAAATCTGTTTCTCTGCTAGCAACCACTGCGACGTGAGTGCAACATAAGTTACTACAAAGTCACCTCCCAGTATGTGCTCCCATCTTTCTAGAAGCATGCTGATGGGTTTAATCCCCCCTACCTCAGACGAAATAGAACAACTAAGCTGCGTCAAACGAAAAATTGCGACAGATTCAACGAGTTCGAATGAATGTCAGCGAAGCTTTGTGTTAGTGCATAGAGTCGAAACACAAATACACACAGGATTTCCCAGTTAACTTTAGCCAGAGTTTAAAAATATGCGAATGCCTCATAGCTGGAGAGAATCAAGGTAATGTTGTTTGCCGTCGCTTCGAAATACTCAAGTTATGTTTTTTTTTTCATTCCGCCTAATTAGACAATCAGTCTAGATTATTTAATCAACTTCTCAAGTATCATAATTATATTAAAGGTGTCATTGACAAAATTGTAGAGCGACATGAAAAACTACCGATGCAGCTTTCTGTTGCTCAATGCGTGCTACGTAAAAGTGTTTTTCAAAGCATGAAAGGAGCTCGCGAATACGCGTAAAGTGCCTCGAGCTGCCAGTCGCGCAACAATTTCGCGTGTATTCGCAGCCGGGAGACAGATTTCCCGATGCAGCATGAATAACGCGCTTAAAAACAAAAAGCAGATAGAGTATACGTGCGTCTGTACACTTCATCGCGGCGACGTCTCCCCAGCTTTAATTCTGCCGAGTCTAATCTAATAACAAAGTGCCAAGGGACAAAACAAAACATCCGATAAGGTCCGCGCAGTTGTCAGCCGGAGACGAACCAATGAGCTGCGATCCTGTTGGTGAGAATAGGACCGCGAAAGAAAAGTGCAAACTGTTGGCGGCTCCTTTGAAAGATGCGCTCAGATTACACACGTGATGAGCTCGTATCTCGATCTCTTGCCGACGCCTCTTCTCATCGTTATTTTCGGCTGTCTTTATTTTTTTACCTTATTTGTTGCCGCGGCCGGCGCAAGAAAGGAGAGATTTTCGCGAGCAAATCTCCTTTTGCAAGCCGAGACGAGCAGCGGGAGCCGTGGGCGGACTCGACGAAGAGAGAAACCAGACTGCACTCCGGGCTAGAGCGATGGGCTTTCTGCACCTCTCAGCTCCCGGCTCATACAACTTTCCTTGTTCCTTTCTTGCGCAGGTGTCGTGGTATTAGGTGCGACGGTGTTGTTCATCCGATTGGAACGGAGGTCTTTCATGTGGCTGTTTGCCTCTATTTCCTAACGTCCTTAGCTTTGAGTCCTCCGTCTCGGCGCAAGTCTTCGGATTACTTTTCCAGCGCCAACCTGCTAACTCTGCAGATTTTCTTTCCTTTTTCGTTTTCTGTTTTATTTATTTTCTTGGCTTTTCTGGGTTTTTTTTTTTCTTCTTCTCTCTTGATTCTCTCCACGGGGAAATGTGATACTCAGGCCGGGATGGCCCGATCGCAGCACCTTTCTGCAGTTTTCCTTTGATCGTCTGTGCTTTATGTTTCCTGAATGCTTCCGCGTCTTTCTTTCTCGCTTCGCCTACAGATTGCGGGAACGCCTCACAGAAGCCGCCAGAAGCGGGCTGACAAAAGTCGTCGAGTGTTCGCTCGGCTGCGGCACTTATTCAACGGGAAAGTCGGGAGGCAGACGGCGCCGTAGTCGTGGTATAGAGGAAATTCGGGAACCGTAAATTCGGGGTGGGGCTTGGTGCATCGGCGAGTTGAGGCATTTGCAATTGAAGAACGCCGGTTGCGCAGTCGATGGGAGCAGAATGATTGGATAAAAAGTCCAATCCAAGGATAACATCGCGAGGGCAGGTGTCGATCACAGCAAAAGGAACAGAAGTAGGACGGCCAGCTATAATTAAACGCGCAGCACGCATTCCAAGAACAACCAGCCAGCCGCCGTTGGCCACACGAAGCGCTCGTGCAGCTGCTGCGGAGAGGACGTTCTTTAAACATTCACGCAGGCTAGCACTCACCATAGATACGTGGGCTCCAGTGTCGACGAGAGCTTGGACATGTACTCCGTCTATTTTAACGTCAGTTACACTTTGTGGGCACAGAAATGGGATTTGTTGCAGTAGTAGGCAATGCAGCACCACCTCTGAGGGCTGCATCTTTTAGTTTTCGAGAAGGTGAGGCCAAAAGCCACAGGGCATGAAAGGCGACGTGTTTGCGGTGAACGAGACTGTAGCCCGCGCGGCGATGGTGAGAGACTGCACCACGTGTTCCTAGCACAGTAGCAGGCGCTGCTGGACGCGGAAGTTGACGAAACATTGTGGTCATTTCCATCAAAGCGGCTCAGTTTGGTCGGCGTCCGAGTTGTTGAGGGCCACGAGTTGCGACAATATCGGGTGACAGGTCCAATGCGGTGACAGGTGAAACATAACGGGTGGTCGACCGTAGCTCTCCACTCAGTCGGGTTGCGATAACAAGGAGAGAAGTGTCGGGGTGGAGCGAAAATATTAGGAGTGGTTCGTCAGCTCTGGGGTTGGCTACAGCACAGACAGAATGTAGACCAATGTTTTCAAGTTCCTGGCGAACGATGGCGTGTACAAAGGGAACTGAAGAAAGGGTAACATCAGGAGTACCCGTACAGAAAGCTGCGGGTGCCATCGAATCCAGTTCACGTCGAATATTCGAACCACGTCGTCTCTTGGTGACGCATGCTGCTTCGCGAGTTGATCTTCAGACGTCGACGTTGCGGCAGTATTGAGAAGTCTGGCGAATGGTTGCAAGACACGTCGGATTTTCGCCTGTTCGAATTGTCGGCACTCTTTATTGATAGCATCAAATGTAGAGCGGCTTTTTCACATGAGCAGATTAAAGGCGTCGTAAGCAATTCCCTTCAGCACGTGCCCGACCTTCTCAGCTTCTACCATGCCGTGATCGGCTTTATGACAAAGCGCCAGCACGTTCTGGATGTACGAGACATAGGACTCCGTGGGGGATTGGGCACGAGATGCCAGTTCCTGCTCTGCGGCAATTTTACAGCCGGCTGGTTTGCCAAAGAACGCTTTAGGCCAATGCTCCCAAAGAACATCCGCGTTGAAGGACTTACTCGCGCTATTAAGGTTCTTGCGGTCTACGGGGCTTCACGACAGACTCTAAGAATGCCGCCCCCTACCGCTATGCAGTGTACGCGCTTTGTTCGTGCTTGTCTCCCTTTCTTTCTATTTCCTTCTTCCACTCTGTTTCTCTTTTTATCCCCCTTAACCCTTCCCCCTGTGCAGGGTAGCCAACCGGAACTACCTCTGGTTAACCGCCCTGCCTTTCTCTGCATTATTTTCTCTCTCTCTCTCTCTCTGTCGCCTTCTCTTTGCTGTGGTCCCAGCTGGTTAGATCCTCTTCGTTGTTTTCGTACCACACCTTTGCCGTGCCTCTTAGGTAGAACAACAGATTAGCTAGCATAAGCGTAGCGGCCGATCTGTTGATTCCACTCACGCGTTCGTACACAGCCACCCATTCGTCGACGTCGGTGCCATCGATCCCGCAGAAAGTTCCAGGATCCTTGAGTTGCACAACCACAACCGAAGGTGACAGCGATGTAGCTGGCGACAGTGATTTTGGAGGCGGCAACGACGTTGATCCAGCGTGCTCACCGTCATTCATGGTACGGACGGCGATTCTACATCCACTGCAGAGCTCCGTTTCCAGCCGTGGTACCCTGCACCTCCCACCAATACGTTACGGGGATGTTGGGAGTAAAGACAGACTGCATTTGGAATATATATGCATGCAGAGTCAACTATAGTTAAGATGGCTGACCAGCAAGGCCATGCAGAAGTCAGCGTCCCGCGATCCTTTCTCTTCCTTCCTGTTTTTTTTTATCCTTCCGTAACATCATGTAACCGGCAACTTGTTCGAATCTAAACCCTCGAGCAATATGAACATTTACAAGAAATCGCTTTATAACACTGTAATGGCTAAACACACATTCCCAGCACAATAGTTCTCAATGCCGCTAAACGTTAAAGGGAGAGATATAATACCGGGTGCTTGTCAAAATGTTGGTGGATTACTTGACTGATCCATTCTTTATTGGTTTATCACAATACATGTGATGGTAGGCGAAGGGAAAACCATTCAAGGCTGGGTTGAGGGAGTCCTTCACCCCCGTACTGGCAAAACAGTCACATTCGAACTCGCACATCAGGAGTAATTCTTTTTTGAAAACGAATTTGGTGTTACCGTCAACTTTTTGCTTGCTACGACACATATACGAAGCATATATGCAACTCAATCAGACGAAATCGTAAAATCCTGCTGCAGTTACGGTATTCATTAGACAAACTGTCCCCCATGCTTGAAAAGAATGTGACGTCAAACCGATTGATCGCAATAACAAAAATTACTCGAGAGGGAAGAATTTGTTGAGTAGGCGAAAGGTTAATCGATCAATCCTCTAGCCCTATTTCTGAAACGTGTACCTACACATTTTTGCAAATCAATGTAGTCTGGAAGAATCATTTTTTCAGCGCCCTCAATGCTGCCGCGTAATCTCGTACATTAAACTCGGGCTTTACAATTTGTTCGATGCAAGTGAGCACATCAGCCAATTCTTTAGTAAAACCATTTTGGCAGTCCCTATCAGCCTGTCCCTTTTGCCGAAATGTATAGAGATGATTTGTGCACGCAGCGCTAACTTCTAAAAACATGTCATTTACAATAATAACAAAAGATAAGCGAAGAAATAGCGCATGCATATCTAATTATCCGTTCTTATGTCCTTAGCATCAATCGTGTATCTTTCTTTTGATACATCCTAAACACCAAGAACTCTGTAAGCTTATTTCAAGCACGAACGCATTTTCAACAATAGTTTGCAATGATAAGCCTGGGATTTCTTTTTTTTACGCGACATCGCAGTTCTCAAAACACATAAACACGTCTCTTAGTCGGGGAGCATATGAACTTACTCGTTTGCCTTAGAAACTTCTCTCTGCATGACTGTAAGTTCCATTAAGACACCATCTGTATCAAATCTGCAAAAAAAAAATAAGACGCAGTCTTCTCCGTCGCTAATGCCTTGAGCTTGCTGTGGAGTACCATGCGCTAATTACGAATTCGGGGGATTACGCGAACGAAAAGCGAAAACTGTTTGCAGCTTACGCTTCTTTTTCAAAGTTGTTCTCGTACGCCAGCCGCTTTGTTCTCTTTCGTTGGCGCATTTTCGGAGCGCGAGGTGATGTTCGAGACATAAAATTGTCCTTGAGCAAATTTGGAGATGGCCATCCTCCTTTTGCACCTCACAACATTCGTACAGCTCCTTGACATTGGTTCCGGGGAAAAAAATTTGAGGACACCTGCTGCGATGCTGACGAGCGGAGGCATCGTAGTGAACGAGACAATCGAACCAGCCGAAGAATGCCGGGCTTGTTCAGGCTCGGGAATACAAAGGAAAGGCGAGGGGAGAGGGAAGGTTTGATAGAAAGATACTGCGCACATACGCACTAGAGGAAATAGCGCACTCAATAATTTCGTGGGTTACGGCAACACCTAAGCACTTATGAATTGGGAATGCGAAAGCAGTAAGAGGAAGCTTTAGCTCGGGCGGAACTCCAACGAGGCCTATTCAAATACATGTAAAACGCAAAAATGTTCTTGTGGGTTAACCGTTGGACCGACCTTAATGAAATTTGATTGATTTGAGAGAGAAAGCTAAATTGTAGTGATTGTTCGAAGCGGAATTTCGATTTAGGATTTGAATTTTATTTTTAACAATTTCCAAAATTCAAAAGCTTAAAAAAATAAAAGCGCGAAGTTTGCGAATTAAAATATCTGCATCAAGAACAGATATCGCGGTCCCGTGAACGGCATCTACTAGATCACTTAAAGCGGGAAAATTTCATATGTCATTTTATATCTTACCTGAATTTCTTACGTTGTGTGCAAGAGTTCTTCAAAAAGCTGTATTTCCATATTGCTTATTTGTTTAGATTCATGTATGCCATATCAGTTTGGTCCGCTTTGGATTCACTATTATACGCAATTCACATAATTCTGATATCGTTTTTTATTGCTGAGTTGCAGGGTTGTAAACTTGATAGTTTCGTTTTCCGAAAATTTTAGATTTTCGCCACATTTTAATAAAACATTTGACGACCTAAATTAAAAATTCGAAACAATCAATAAGTAAATTTAAGGTTCTTCTTCTAAATAAATAAACAAATAAATAAATAAATGAACAAATAATAATAATAATAATAATAATAATAATAATAATAATAATAATAATAATAATAATAATAATAATAATAATAATAATCAGCAGCAGCAGCAGCAGCAAACTCCGAACACGCTTACGGAGCCAATGCCGCCATACGCAGGGGCTCGCACTGAGCGCGGTGTTCACTAGCGTAGAGAAGCTTTTCGCTTCAAAAGACGTTTCATCAACAGCTCATAACATTTCTGCGTTCCCAATGCACTATGTGGTATATCTGCCGAACAATTGCACCATAGAGAAAGGGAATTGAACAAGAGCGGACACTCGGCGAAAATTGGAAACAGGAAACACGTCACGCTATACTTTTAACATCGACGAATTGGGGTCGCGAGCATCGAGAAAAAGAAGAATGTGAAATGAGATTAACAGCAATTGTTTAATTTATTTTATTCTTTCCCGGAAAAATTAAAGATATCTGCGTATAAATTAAGTTAAACTTTGCGGCTTACTTCCGTTGCCTAGCGACAGGCGAACGGGCGAATGACGAGGCAGATGTTTGCGTCATTCGTCAGACACGCCGCCGAAGCGAGAGCGACCGGCCGTGTATCTGAGCGTTGGACTGTTTGCTCACCCGTGTGACTGTTTTTCTGTTTTGGGATTTAGCCTGGTTTCATTGGCACCCGGCGAATTCTAGCGTTCGTTCGGAACTGCGACATGACGAAACTGCACATTGGACAACGGCAAGGTGAGAAACTTTCTTTGACAGTCTGCGACGCATTTCGAGCAATTAGGCTTATCTGGCACCTAGTCTAGACTTGTGATGCAGTTAACGAAAAACAGCGTGGCCGTCGTGGAGCAGTTAATTTTAATTAAAGAATCGTACTGGGAGATGTTTGCGACGCTTCCTGTAAGCCTTAACTAATTTTAACTAATTTCAGTAGTTTTTGGGCACGCGACGCTAGCATAGACGCTAGTCGCACAGGGTGCTGTGACGCTGCGACGCAGTTTCGCGTCTACTGATATTGGCGCTTCCGCTGACCCCCAACGTTATTGTGACTACATTGGTTACTTTTTGGGGTACTTTTCAAGCGCAGTGGGTGCGCCTGGCGCTGCGACGCAGTTAGCGAAAAGCAGCTCTGCCGTGGTGCGCGGTTTCGCGCTTTAATGCACTGACAAGTTCATGGCGCTTTTCTTTCTCTGACGCCCAACATTGTTGAAAATTATTTTGAGGCCCGCTCGCCGCGCCTGTCGTGACGCAGCAAAAAGCAGCTCGGCCTTCGCGCTTTAAATGCATCTAGCAAGATAAATTTGCGGCCCTTCCTCTGGCGCCCAACGTTACTGTAACTTATGTTTTGTTAAATTAAAAATGTTAAAGCTAATTGCCTTTGTTCGTAATCTCGTCTGTTCGCCGCTTTCGCGCATGTCGCCTCTTCAAGCGCTTTACATCAATGACACATGCTTGTCATTTACGTTTCTCAACAGATGTCCTCCTGTAGTGGCTCGTACGGCAGTTACTGTTGTGTACAGTGGTGCGAAAACAATGGAAGAACGAGAAAGAAGCCCGGCACCAGTTTTTTTCGTATCCCACAGGACAGCAGGTTTGTTGTGTTGCAATTTAGCAGCGCACTGTTTCTGCTGCTTTAATGAAAATATGCAGCAATGTCGCCCGATTATAACATTTATTTAGCTGAAGTAATCCAGTGAGGGGCATAATGTGTACGCTCTGGAATCAGTTTGGGATTCTTAAAGAATCATGAGCATTTACACATTGCAGCAAATGCATCTTTTTTTTTTTTGTGGTATAAGCGTACCATTGTACCTGTAACTTAAGTGTTGTGTACCTCTTTGTGAGTATCTTGTTATAGAAAATTTGCAAAATGAAACATTCTATCGCATTAAGTGGAACATTCTAGAGGCCCCTACAGCTGTTCGGCAATTTCAAAACTAGTGTACAAATTTTTTTTTTATAACTAATGTAGCGCATTTTAAATTCCTGATTTGTCAAGCATGTACACACTAATGCAATAAAATGCTTGATGCTTATTGTTTGTGCCATACAACATGCTCTTTTAAAACGTGCGCAGGTCGACGGCATGGGTGGCATATTCCCGCAGAGCCGACCTTATGGAAAAGCCGGCAGGTGTGTTGTACAAGTCATACAGGATATGCAGCGACCATTTCACTGCAAAAGATTTCCTGGACCCAGGTCGCACGCGACTCATTAGAACAGCTGTACCAACAGTTTCCTCAGGTACGCAATAGAGCAAAGTTCCAAGTGTCAGCACTGTCTTGGTGCACTTTGCTGTAGCTCATGTACGTCTCTGCGTCTTCATAGAATTGCTAGTGGTAAGAGTTTTCTGGCAATTATTTCGACCTGAACCAACCTCAGGTGAACATTTTTTTCTATTTAGCTTTTGCAGATGCTGCCGATGTGCCATCTGTTGGATTCGCTGTTGCATCACATCAAAACACCGTTCCAGAGGACCATCTGGAAAAGTCTACTATAGGTGATCGAATTGATGCAATATTTATTGATATTTCAAAAGCTTTCGACACTGTGTTGCACTCTGAATTGTTCAAGAAGCTCACTGTTATTCTTAACAACAAAGTGTTTAACTGGATTTCTTTTTTATCCAATCGGTCTCAGTACGTACTATGACGTACTCTTTAGGTCTTCTCAATCCTCCACATGCAGTGTAACGTCTAGTGTGCCTCAAGGTTCAATATGAATTGAGTGAATGAATGAATTGAGTTTTATTCTCCTTGAAACAAATACACAAGGAAGGAGCAGCCACAAAAAGCTACTGAGCTACTATTGGGTGCGCTTCTATTTTTGATCTTAATAAATGATCTAACAAGTAATGTTCCTCTTAGAATCTGCATTAGGCAGATGATTGTGTATTGTACCATACGATTAAAACTCGTCACGATCACATGATCCATAACGACTCGTTTGCATCACTTCAATCATGGTGTGACTTGGCAGATGCAAATCAACTTCCAGAAAGTTGTACCTATGTCATTTACCAAACATTTTCCGCCTTCTCCACTTACCTATTCGTATAACGACTACCCTCTAGGAGATGCTTCACATCGAACTCGTGCAACCTAGTGCTTAGGCTGCTTGCAACGCATATTACGTTCATCCCCACTTAGCACACGACTCCTCACTTATAAAACGATGGTTCGTCCAATACTGAAGTGTGGCTCTGGCGTTTGGAATGCACACAAAATATCTATCAAAAAAAGTGCATCTGACAAGAAAGCTGTGGGCTTCGTTTATCGTTTTGACAGGTATTTTTTGCCCATTTCCCATCTTAGTTCTTAGTCTTCAACTTGCCAGTCTCTCTTCTCGTCGTCACTTTGAATCTTTCAGGTTTCTTTATACTCTTACTCCCCACAATTCTCCATTCTCCTTACTTGGCAAGTAAGGGAAATCTAGACCCAATATCACCAGTCACCATGAGTTGAATACGTCCACTTGTCACCATCATACCGAAGCGTTTAGTCTCCCTGTCCCTTCTGAGATTGCGGAGTGCGCTGCCTGGTTACGCAAGATCTTTACCACTCAATGAATTTCTATTGTATATTAGTCATGATGTTCTGTGCTGTTTATGCTATTCTATGTATTGTATTTCCCCACTCCTGCGATAGCCCTTCTGGGCTGCAGTATATCGAAATAAGTGAAATTAATAAATAAGTCCTTAGTCGACCATAACCTTTGAATAACCATTACATACGAGGTAACTGGAAGGTCAAGGTGCGATATTTAAGAGTACTGTTCAGATTGGAGCACGCTCATAAAGTGCACAATCTTTTAGGATGATTATTCTTGTGACATATATTTTCCATATATGTGTACTATGATTGTATCATTGTTAAATTGTGTGGTGGACACTGGCACTTCTCATATCAGAAATTGAAGCTTTTATGAATGCTTGTCTGCAGAAGCATGAGCTTTGTAAATGCGTAGAGTGATATCTCTAACAAACTCTGTAAACACATGGCGTACAACTTATAAACTATGCAATATTTATTTTGTTTAAAGAGCACAGTGGTATTAACTGTTGATGCTTAGCATTTGGTTAGGTCTTGCTGTGCAAGTTAGGAAATAATTGTCAACGCACAAGCTACCGTTGCTTTGTACTTTCAACTATATTGGCAGTAAGGGAGGGAGGTAATGCAAAATTGTGCCAGGCAAGTTCTTGTTAGCGTTGTAGCTCAAAGGATGCTTGGGATGCATAAGCTGTTTGGGTAATATCTTGCTCTGTGTTTATGTGCAGATGCCATTTCCGAGGTGTCCCCAAGCGCCAACATTTTCGATTCAGCTGAAAGACCAGTAGGAAACTATCCCGGTAAGTGTTTGGTTCATTTAACGCTAGCCAAAGGCTTTGTGGATTTTCTTCAAGATGGGGGGTGTTCTTGTAATAGTGGTTCATTTTAATAATGGAAAAGTTGAGCAGCCGAAGGAAACTCATATTGTTTGATTTTTGTACTATTTACTCGAACTCCTTCATGAGTATATGCGAGAAAGGCTCCCTCATGGCTTTGACACAAAGCAATTTAGATCTACTTTTAATTGTGTTCATGGAGGCTCTGTGTAGGAATTGTACCTGCGAACAATGGTTATATTTGGTTGAATGTATCGTACTGTTTTACAGTTTCATAATGAGCTGTTCAGTATGAAGTAACCAGTAAATTAGTGTTGTATCAAGAAATTGTCGAATTGTTGTACACGTAGCTTTATTTATGCGTGCATATTTTTTGTATCTTACAGTTGCTTGGAAGAGCGCAGTGAGGAGCTCTCCATCAACAAAATTTAGGGCGACCGTCCGGCGACTGCAGTCCAAGCTAGCAAGATGCCAGCGGACCATCAAACGGTTGCAGAAGAAGCAGAGCAAGCTACCGCCATCCATTTCGAAGGCACTGGGCATTATTCGTCCATCAGTGACAGAGGAGGTTTTTAAGCTTTTGTGTACACACCTGCGATTGCAGCAGAGGGGAAAAGGCAAGCGCTTCCCTATCTGGCTCAAAAAGTTTGCCTTGCATTTGAACTTCCGTGGACCCCGTGCATACCGTTTTTTGGCACCAATTTTCTCTTTGCCAACACAGCGTACTCTGAGACGCTGGTTGTGCAACTTTAGGATGTCACCAGGAGTGATTCCCGGAATTATTCAAAGTATTTCTGCTAGCACTCACGCATGGAATGAGCGCGACCGAGTATGCACCCTCATGTTTGATGAAATAGCTTTGAAAAAACTTATCCTATGATGCCGGTGAAGATATTGTGCATGGGTTTGCAGATGATGGCATCGAGCGGTCATCAAGTATTGCCGACAGAGCCATGGTTGTGCTTCTGGCAGGTATATCTAAGAGGTGGGTTCAGCCATTCGCATTTACGATAGGGCATGTATTGACATGGGCAAATGTTATTGATAAATTACTAATCTCGATTATTGAGCAACTTAAAGCCGTCAGAATTGTTGTCAAAGCGGTAATCTGTGACCAAGGCACGTCAAATGTCAGCTTGGCGCAGAAATTGGGCATCACGATTGGGAAACCATATTTTGAAGTTCTAGGCGAGAGAGTTTATTTTATTTTTGATGTACCTCATTTGATCAAAACGACCCGCAACAATCTCCAAGCACATGAGTTGCTCATTGGGAAAGAAGTTGTGAATTGGTCTCATATTGAACAACTGTACAAATCCACACATGAACTAAGGTTACGATTGGCTCCAAAGCTAACAGAGCGGCACATATACCAAAGGCCATTTTGTAACATGAAAGTCAGCAGAGCTGTACAAGTCCTGAGCTCATCAGTTAGTATTGCAATTATGACATTGGTTTATGTAAATGAGCTTTCCTCTTCAGCTGTAGCTACAGCAAACTTTTGTGACCGTATGGATAAGCTATTCGACACATTGAACAGCTCCAGCCCCCATAGGAATGCTCAGAAATATAGATATGCCATAAAAAAGGGGCAAAATGAATTAATTAAATTTCTGAAAGAACAGCTTCCATGGATTGCTTCTTGGAAATTTTCTGGCAAGCGTCAGCCGCAAACAATCACTGGCTGGCAGATAACAATTCAGGCTGTCATCCATCTTTGGGACGATCTCTCGGCCAATTACAACTTCATCTATCTGCTAGCTCGTAGGCTCCAACAGGACCCACTAGAGAACATGTTTGGGCACATCAGACAAAAGCACGGTTGCAATACTAACCCAAATGTGTCTCAGTTCATTTGTGGTTTAAAGCATATTTGTATTCAGAAAGCCTTCAAACTCTCTGAGCAGGGCAACGTAGAAGATGATAGATCTAAACTCCTCCATGAAGTGTCGCCGTTCTCTCTAAATAGCACCTCTCTGGTTGATGTAGTCGAATCAGTTGGCCCTGATAACTTTCCGTCTCTCGAAGACATTTCAGTTCTTGCAAAAGACATTCAGTCGCATATCATTGACGATTCAGCAGCATATTACGTGGCAGGCTTTCTGGTCAAAGTGTTCCTGGCAAAATCATTCGAAGGGTGCACTTGCCGACAGTTGCTGCAAGGTGACATAAATTCAGTGAGTGCCGAGCACCAGTATTTTACACTACTGAAGGCTTATCACGTACCGAGCAAACTGTTTGGAAATTTGACAGTGCCATCACAAAGGTTGTTCGATTTTGTTCAAGAAATGGAGACCCACTTTCTTGCCGTGATTGAGGCTACAGCGCATCTTGCACATGTGTGTGATGTTTTGTATCAGTATCTGTTTGGTGTGGGGGAAATGGAATTTTGCTGCATTGCATGTCGCCAGAGATTTGTCAAAATGTATTGCCGGATACGTCTGTGTTGGCATGTTCGATTCGTAAACCGCAATTTAGACGAAGTTAGGTTTCATTCATCAGTGTCTGGCGTGCAGCTTGAAAAAGTTAAAGGTTAATGCAGTACTTCTTTTCACCAATGAACATATAATTGGCATTTAAGGTCTGCTAGGGCTCCCTTGCTCAAATTGAATAGCATTTTGGCAGGGTCACACTATTGATACATTACAAGTGTGTGGTGGTAGGTGGAGGGGGGCGGGGGGGGGTGGTGGTGGGGGGCGGGGGTGGTTGTGGTGGGTGGAGGCACCCTCCGGAGGTGCAGCAGCTCCTCCGGGGGGAGGGGGGGGACATGGCCCTACAGAATGCTATTCCTTGTGAACACGGCACCCACAGCAGGCTGAAAACAATTTCTTTTAACCTTTACCAAGTGCCAGAGTATAGAGCAGTGCGCACTGGTGGTTGCCTCAAAAATGTTACTCTTGCCTGCGTCCGGCTGAAACGTTTAATGCTTCTATATTGATTTTGCACACCTTACTGAGCTGATAAGGAGTGGGTAAGGATTTAAGCCCAAAGCAATGCAGTTGTCTCAGCAAGACTACTTTGTTAATTGGATATATAACGCCAAAAGTATACGAGGACGTGTGCACGAGGAGGAGGGTGTGGAATGAGGGATGGGGGGGAGGGGGCACGGATTTAAATGTAAAGCAATGCGGTGGTCTCAGCAACAGTACTTTGTTAATTGGCTATCTAATGCCAAAAGTATGAGGATGTATTCACGAGGAATGGGGGTGGGGTTAGCTTGTGGATTGAGGGATGGGGGGAGGGGGCACGGATTTAAATGTTAAGCAATGCGGTGGTCTCAGCAACACTACTTTTTGTGTTAATTGGATATATAATGCCAAAAGCATGACGATGTGTGTGCGAGGGGTGTAGGGGGTGTTAGCTCGTGGAACGAGCGATGGGGGAGGGGGCATGGATTTAATTAAGGGCAAAGCAATTTGGTGCTCAGCAACACTGCTTTGTGGGTTAATTGGATACGCAGCAGCGACAGTATACGTTGATGTGCGTGTCATTTTTTGTATTTCAGTTTGCTTGCAGCGCGCAAAGTGTATTGCAGATAGATGTATGGTTGGTGTGAAAGCTGCTTTCTTATGAAGCGAGATAAACATTACTTATTTCTTTTTCTCTAAGGTTCTGTATTGTATTCAAAGCTTTATGTTTTGTATGTATCAGCATTCGTTTTAATGCTCCAAATGGACTGCATACCACGTTTGTTTTATTTTGGGGGTAGAGGCCATGGATGTATATTTAAGTGCAAAGCAATGCGGTGGTCTCAGCAACAGTACTTTTTGTGTTAATTGGATATATAATGCCAAAAGCATGACGATGTGTGTGCGAGGGGTGTAGGGGGTGTTAGCTCGTGGAACGAGCGATGGGGGATGGGGCATGGATTTAATTAAGGGCAAAGCAATTTGGTGCTCAGCAACACTGCTTTGTGGGTTAATTGGATACGCAGCGGCGACAGTATACGTGGATGTGCGTGTCATTTTTTGTATTTCAGTTTGCTTGCAGCGCGCAAAGTGCATTGATGATAGATGTATGGTTGGTGTGAAAGCTGCTTTCTTATGAAGCGAGATAAACATTAATTTTTTCTGTTTCTCTAAGGTTCTGTATTGTATTCAAAGCTTTATGTTTTGTATGTATCAGCATTCGTTTTAATGCTCCAAATGGACTGCATACCACGTTTGTTTTATTTCGGGGGTAGAGGGCATGGATTTATATTTAAGTGCAAAGCAATGTGGTGGTCTCAGCAAGACTACATACTAAACTGTATGTTAATTGGAAACGAAACGCCAAAAATATACGTGGATGTGCGTGTCATTTTTTGTCTTTCAGTTGGCCGTGCAAAATGAATGCCAAATGTATGATTGGTATGAACGCCGCTTTTTTATGAAGTGAAATAAACATTACTTTTTGTTTTTCTCTGAGCTTCTGTAGTGTACTCATAGCCTCATGTCTTGTGTTATGTATCAGCATTCTTTTTATTACGCCACATGGACTGCACAGTGTTTTATTTTGATGGAATGAAATAAATATGGAATTCCATTGAAAGCTTATCCTAGCATCTCTTTTCTGGAAATGGCACTGCTGTTCAAACCCTGCCTGACAGCTGCCTTTCCGTATATTTTCACATCTTACAAAATGCTGCTTCCCGCCCTAAGCAGCGCGCGCCTGTAGAAATAAAAAGCACGCGCATTAATGGTACGAAAAGGGGATCAGCGCAGCAGGCGCCACGTGTACCAGCTAGTATTCAAAACGCGCGCGCACAAAACCGAAACCGGAAGTGTCCTTCAGGTTTTAACGTCGACGGCTAGGTGCGCTGCAGTCAATTCGGCCGCTGGGCTCTATGGGAGTGTCCCCTCTTATTGTATTTTTCTTTCTCTATGATTGCACTCACAACTACTGCAAAGGCCAACAACGCGCGTGTTTGGAGCCGATCATTACGGCACTGCCACGACACATTACTTTTTGTATAACGGTCATACTGTCTTAAGGTGCCTACGTACATTATTTTCAAATTACAAAAAAATCTTAATATTCTGGAAAATAAGCTTTTGTGGCGGAATGCAGTTGTACAGCCAGCATAAAACTTTTATCTAATTTATGCCTATAAAGAACGTGTACCGTCTACCGCTAATACAGAATGAAATAAAGTAACGGTGAGTCAGAAGCTACCATCACCCACAATCGAATTGCTCCGTTTTTATTTTTGCGTTAGGTGGTATCAAGCGATTTTATGGCGAAAGCCTTAGATCTGTTTCCAGGTCATTCTGTGATGTACAGAAAACATCACATGGCCTAAGGAAGGCCAAAAGCGAACCAGTGTGTCCAGCCATGTGATTGATGATTGAGTGATCGGATTAAGGGGCATTAGGCTGCATCAGTCGGATTAATATGGATTAGGGGGATTAAGGTGGATTAAGGATGATTAATGTGGGTTATGCGAAATTCGAGTGGATTAAGGTAGTTAAGGTGGATTAGGGTGGATTAAGCTGGACAGAAGTAAATTACAGTAGGCTTTCGTCTTCGCGTCTCTTAGGCGATAGCTAAGGACACCTGAACATTTTCCTTTTAATGTGCACATTTTGCAGGCATTCACCGGATTCAAAATGCAGGCCAACTTCATTAGGCAGAGCAGTCTAACACAGTGTCTTAATGTGGGCCGATCCCGAAGGCTTTGCGGTCTAGCACAGCGTCTCAATGAGCAAGCTGTCACGATGGGAAAATGTGAGAAATTGGCACGTTACGCACACCCAAGGCTTTTCAACGAGTGACTTAAGCACGAGAGAAGCATGCCTGAGATCAACTTCCTGCAATCGCGCGGGAATAGTTAGAGCATTTGGCTGCTGTGCTGGAAAGGACAGGTTCGATCCCACCATCGGTCATGCATTATTATATGGAAATATAAGCAAACTTCACCGACTTTGGAGATATCTATATTGAGGTGCGTTGAGCGTACGCGCAGCGCGTCAGAACGTGCACCAAACTGCAAGTTGGTTAAAGATACGAGGTACAGAAACGTTGTATTGATGATTCCGAGTGAAAATATTAGGTTTAGGAATTATACGGATATTCCAGGTGCATTTGCGCAAGGGCCTCCGCCACGGTGCTGATGCAACTTGCGGGAAATAGCGATGAATTCGCAGGACAAATTTCTATCTATCTATCTATCTATCTATCTATCTATCTATCTATCTATCTATCTATCTATCTATCTATCTATCTATCTATCTATCTATCTATCTATCTATCTATCTATCTATCTATCTATCTATCTATCTATCTATCTATCTATCTATCTATCTATCTATCTATCTATCTATCTATCTATCTATCTATCTATCTATCTATCTATCTATCTATCTATCTATCTATCTATCTATCTATCTATCTATCTATCTATCTATCTATACACTGGATTGACGGACGGACGGACGTCCATCCGTCCGTCCGTCCTTCCGTCCATCCATCCATCCATCCATCCATCCATCCATCCATCCATCCATCCATCCATCCATCCATCCATCCATCCATCCATCCATCCATCCATCCATCCATCCATCCATCCATCCATCCATCCTGCTTAATACTGTTTCGTTTATTTTATCGTCCCTCCTTTACGAACACCAGATCATTGGCGACTTCATACGGGTTTGGCGCATGTGGATTGTATAGGCATCTACCTGGCCTCTTGGTAAACGAACAGCCCTTTGGCGTCTCCGTAGCTTTGTAGCGAGTCGCACAACATATGAAAATTTGGGTCTCCACAAATGAAGAAGCTAGAATTAATCATACAGCAGGTAAAACTAACGATACCGATTTATGAGCGCTAATATAGTACAAAGTAAGTACCTTGCACCATAGACGTCACCTTCTCCGGCGTCGACCTACCTGGCTTCACCTTGTAAAGAAAAAAATGCGAATGAGAAGGGCATATCAATTTATTTATTTACTAAGCAGGTGGGCGAAATACAGATACATGTCATTTGTTGGAAAGAGAAAGTGACTAGAAAGAAAAATACCCATATATGGGTAAAAGCACTCAGGTAAGCCAAAGAAAGAAAGAAAACGCAAGCATTGTTACAGATATAATAAGTTCGAGTTAGAATACAAGTTCAGTACGCCAAAGATACTACATCAAATACGTGCGCGTGAACATTCTTTGAAGAATACAACCTGAAACAAAGTACAAACGAAATCGTCAGTGCACCAATCATATTGTGCAATTTACTACAACTTATATAGGCAATAATAAAACGTACTTGTCGTAAACAAATGTTGTCAGCGATAGGAAAATAATTAGAAACATAGAAGTTACAAACATATTTCTATAATCTCCAAGTAATATCAGAACATTTACATTTCCATGCTGTTATCAACAATAAAATCGTTTGCTTCTATTATGAGATCTATCTTCCTAGTAAACTCTGGCAGTGCATTTGTACAGTTCATTTAGTAAGATGCTTAGAACAACGTATACAGTGCTGCGAGAGTTACTGGCAGTCGTGAAGAACTTTGTATATGTTCGGAGCTACTGTTGAGTGTGTGCCTGGGTGGATATCGCAGCCAACAGAAAGTAAGCCGCATAACTGGCTAGCCTATCCGTTCTGATAAACTTGTTCTCTCTCATCCTTCTCCACTTTAGTCGTGTGCATGTGCAAGGAGCCGCCATTAGGCTAGCACTGCATAATGTATGCGAAGCTTCGCTTCCAGGGGAAGCTCGACAAAGTACAGCCAGCGCCCTCTTCTTATCCTTTTCAGCTGGCTACATGTAACGCTGCTTGGACACAGCGTTGAAGTTCATTGAGATCTCAAGGACACCGCTCCGAGAAGCATGGGCATATTGCTACGGGGTAGTATTCCCAATGACGAAGAGCCGAGCAGGAAGAAGAAGAAGACGACGATTGAAAGCTAGCGCGGGCTGTTGCCTCTTGGTCAACTGCGGCGTATTGCCTTGTAAATATACTTGTAAATAGCTTTTCGTCGGTGTCTTCCTACGTAACATATTTGGTGGAGGTGGACGTTCCCTGTACCTCGTCACGGAGCTTCGCAGTGGACGGTACGTCGAGCCTACCTTCATGGCTCCCGGCGACGCCAACCCGACACCGCCGGCTCCGACACCTGCTGCCACTTCGACGACCTACATCACCCTCTCCGCTCCCCGTGATCCTGGCGTATTCTCGGCAAAAGATGGGGACGACGTCGAGGACTGGATCAGCCTTTACGAACACGTCAGCCGCAATAACCGGTGGGACCCAACTATCATGCTCGCCAACGTCGTCTTTTACCTCGGTGGCACACCTCGAGTTTGGTATCGGACGCACGAAGATGAGCTGACCAGTTGGGATTCGCTTAAGCAAAAGCTTCGAGACTTGTTCGGCAACCCCTACGGTCACCAACTTGCCGCGCAGAAGGCGCTTTCCGGTCGTGTGCAGACGTCTATGGAGCCCTACGTCACGTACATTCCGGACGTCTTGGCTCTATGCCGCAAAGTTGACGCACACATGACTGAGTCCGACAAGGTCTCCCACATCCTCAAAGGCATTGCCGATGACGCCTTCAACTTGCTCGTATTTAACAACGTCGCGACGGTGGATGCAGTTATAAAAGAGTGCCGCCGCCTGGAATTTGCTAAAAGCCGACGTATCGACCAACAGTTTGCCCGTCTGCCCTACACCCCAGCGACATCTTCCTGTGCCGACGCTCCTCGTCCCAACAACACTGGCGATGTTACCAGGATTGTCCGGCGTGAGCTCGAGGCCGCCTATCCGGCTGCGTTCGACTCCAGCCCCTCCAATGCACCTGCCGTCACTGTTTCCCTGTTCCAGGCATTCTTGAGCCATAGCAACACAGGGCTACTTCGCGGCACATTTTCGTTGCACAAATGCGGTACCGTAAAACAGTCTTATGGGACTGTCGATGTGAATAAATAGTTATGTGATGGTTATATTAATGGTTTTTATTTCACGGGCCAGAACTACGATACGATTAAGAGGCGCGCAGTTGCGGGTGACTCCGGATTCATTTTCGCCACCTACGGGGCTCTTTAACACGCACCCAATGCAAGATGCACGAGCACTTTTGCGTTGCTACCCTGCCGAAATGCGCGCACTGCGGCCAGAATCGAACCCCCGACCTTGCACACAGGCGTGCCTCGCCGTAGGCACCGGGTCACTGCGGTGGGTGCTCTGTGATCCTTAAAAAGATTGCTATTACTGATTCGAGGCTCAAGTCGCATTTCTTTCGTGCAGAGTCTTTTTTTTTTTTCGTATGGTATACAATATAACTGTATTCCATACTGCCTTGAGCGGCACATATATTTGCCCCGCAAATAAAGTACACCCGGCGCAGAGCCAAATGTTGGAACGCGGTCTGTGTGAATAAGGAGGGAAATACGGTGCAGGCTAAAGCTAAAGTGGGATGTGCTTATCAAGCGTTCAGTCGACTCCCAGAAAGTGCGGCAACGAGCTTCGATAATGACGCACCCACATCGGCCACACAAACATTTGTGCTCGTATGTCGGCAGGGCACGTTACTTCGCCGACCGACAACAAGGCGGTTGTCCCGCGCTGCTGAAGCTGCGGCTGTATAGAATGCTGCGGTTCCTCTGCGCCGTGTCTCTGTCTGAACTCATTTGCGTCAATCAGTACTCGGGCGCTTTTCGACTGGTCTCCCGAAATATGTGCAGTATGGCGCAATGAGCACACAGTGAGTTGGGCTAGCTGGATTCGGTTCATATTTCATGCAAAAAGCGTTAAAAAATAATGCAGAAACCGTTAAATATGGTCATCTAAGTAACCGAATAGCCGTGCCTGCCGTTCACAGGCGTTCATCACGCTTATTCAATGTAGGCAATGTTCTGTTCGGCATTCTGTGCTGCGTAGCGTAGTCGTTATTTCTCGATGCGTAAATGAAGGCGCTTTTACCATTTCTATTGGGTGAAGCGGTGATTGACTGGCACCAATTTACTCATTGGTGCCATTAGTCGAGTATTTCAGGTGGGCCTGTAACAGGCCCACCTGAAATCAGCAGGCTAATTTTCTGTTAACAATATTTTCTTTCTTGGCACTCTGCGCAGCACTCGACGCCAGAAGTCACACAATCGTACGCTCTCACTCGGTGCTAAGCCAACCGACTGCGCGCGTCCGACGTGCGGCCTTGGTAATGTTCGCTCGCGCCAGGAAGAAGTGTTGCATTGGCTTCCACTGAATTCAGCGAAAGAAAGATTCATGAAAATGACATCAAAGCGTGTCCTCGCCCAAAAAGAATTGGAAGTTTGCGCACCAAAGAGCACCATCGCTACACTTCGCAGAGTGTCTGTGCACCGTACACCAAAATGCCACACAATTGTTTCCTGCCACTCCGTGATAACGACGTGACCTCACGCAGTGATTCTAATTTCATTGCACCGCCCTACGTCACGCGCACGGAGGCAGAAGGCGATTTCCCGTTTCTGCCCGAGGGGTGTGATCATTTAGTCATGTTCGTGGATCAACCAGGGTATCCAGAAAAAGGAAGCTATTTGCTTTTAATATCCGGTAGACAATATCACGTAACTCGTGTTCTACGCTCCCAACCGCTGTTCGCAGCCAACACTCACTGTGTAGCTCTTGTCGCGTGGTTGATGCGTTCATTGCGACTGTCAGCCAGTCAAATTGTCTTCGCAGGCCATGTAAGAGCCCAATCGAGCTTCTGAAATCATTATTGTTTTGCTAAAGCTCTATTTCGTTGCGGTGTTTAATATTGTAAGGAGTATAAGAGACGCAATGGCAGATGCATGACTATGGATTAACTTCGACTACGCACTGTAGCGGAGCAGCTCCTTGGACTGGTCGATGAAATATATATATATATATATATATATATATATATATATATATATATATATATATATGTGTGTGTTTGTGTGTGTGTGTGTGTGTGTGTGTGTGTGTGTGTGTGTGTGTGTGTGTGTGTGTGTGTGTGTGTGTGTGTGTGTGTGTGTGTGTGTGTGTGTGTGTGTGTGTGTGTGTGTGTGTGTGTGTGTGTGTGTGTGTGTGCAAGCCAGCGCGTGTGGTGTTTCCGGCGAGGTGCCTAGATGAGTAGATTGCTTCACTCTTCAACAGGTATAGCAGTAAGTTGACGTAGGAAGGCAAGAAGGCGAAAGAGCAGAGCTCTTCCTGACGTCTACTTCTCTTCCTCGTGAACTGTGATGTAAACAAGGCTTCAACTTTATTAAAGAAGTTCGATCACAAGAAGATGTGTCACGTACAAACAATCATTGATACGTCAGGGTTTTTCAGGCCCTGACCGCACCGGAACACTGCCACCGCGGTTCATGATCACACTCAAGTCCTCTTGCTTAGCAGAAGAACGGCTTAGTCCTTGAGCCACCTTGACGGGTTGTAGCAGGTCTTCATTGTAAGAATGCCTTAGAATGCTACCAGTCGAGCTGAATGACATTGGGTAAGCGTCTAGTCGCTTCGTATCCATGAAAAAGGTACTTTCCGCTTGTGAAAGTAGAGACCGATTGTCATCGGAGAGCAGTGAATACATTTGGACGACACTTAAAGTCTTGTGAGGTGCTGTTGTGATGACTGGAAGTTAAGTTATATGCTAAAAAAACTCGGGCCTATATACACGAAGTAGTTCTTATGCTAGAGCTCCTTGTCAAAATAGCTGCCCGTCAGTCGTCACATAGTACGCATCATTATTGAAGGCCAATCTCTCTTTAAAGAAAAACTCTGTGAATTCGGTCTGAGATGCCGTTAAGATGAGTTAATTTCGTGCGCCAGTATAGTGCTCAATCCCAGCCGGCTGCTTCTGCGTTTGTTTTGCGACAGCAACGCGGCTGATTAGTAAGACGTGAATGCAGCTAAACATGATGCAACAGCGCGCTAGCTTTATTGGTTCCGCTTATCCGGTGTTCGGGGCTTAAGGAAAAGTCGAGATAAGAGTCCCGCCATAAGCTCGCTATTCTCCATCGCTACCTGGTAATCGAAATGCTCCTGCGCTGGAGAGTTGCCGTCCTATCACAAGAACTTGGTACGGCACTTAACTCGGCCGAACAAGAACTTGGTACGGCACTTGGCACTCGGCCGAGAGTGCAGGATGTAAGGTGTTCTCGGAAAGTAGAAACAACCAAATAAAGAAAACCCAGTTCTATGAGAAAAAGAGAACAAATAGCCAAGTGCGCGGAACAGTGGCTGACTTCGATTCGAGCTCCTATCCTATTTGGAGGAATCGATTGTCGCCAAGACACAGCCGTCTTTCTGCCGCCTCCTTCGGTGCTTGTACTATGGTCTTATCCGAGTGCTATTGCGAAAGAAACTTCACTGTGCGCTGAAGATTTCTAATTACTATTCCTACTATTTCGTCGATGTGCCCTACCTTCCCCTCCACCCCCACCGCCCACTAAAGAAAACAAAAACAGTTTCGCTTGAGATGTTGGGAACATGTTTCATAGCGGTTTGTATGTTAAAAACTATTCGTGTCCGCTCAGCATCGCCGATGAACAACACGTAGAGAAATTACAGATGTGAAAAGCATGGTTCTCTCCGGCGTTATTTGGCCTCTACAGGATCCATTGTGGCAGGGGAGAGAAATGCCCGCTCCAACGACTCGCTCATGCCTCCCTGTACATAGTTAAGACAAGCATAAATAACAACGGTAGGTGTTCTAGAACATAGCAAGAATCCGAACTAGTTGAGCACAATTTACAACATCTCGTGGTAGACGCACTAAATTGAAACATTGCGTTACATACAACTGGTAAATGGCGTTCGTTGTTCAACTCTAGAGTGCGCGCGAAACGTGAAGGACAAAGGCAGGATGAACGAACACGGCTCAATGGTTCCTCCCCGCCTACATTGGTGCTGCCTTTCATGTGCGAGCTCTTGTTAAACAGTAAACTGATCCCAACCCGCCAAGTTTTCAGTTACATTGCTAAACTGGAATTTAAGAAACGTCATCAGTAGAGCAAGAAGGAAGCCATGAGTGATCCGGAAAAGGCACCGAAAGAGAAAAGACGGTAACGATGCCAACTTGAACAATGTTGTTTTTGATATGATGGTTTTGTGAAAGTGTACGACAATGTGAAGAACATGTGTGTGCCTCTCCTGCTGTCTTTGTCAGTACTGGGGCGAAGGATTTCCTCAAACCATCCTTGAATGGCTTCTTCCTTCACCTCCTATCGCAAGTATATGCGATAAACCAATAAAGAATCAATCAATCAATGAATCAACCCTCACTAGCTACCCGTGGTGTCAAACTTTTGACACCGTTTGCTCTTGATGACGCTGACCACGTCTACTCTGCACTGGAATGTAATCCAAGGGCGGGGTTATTCTTGAGCGTAGTGGTCCAGCGCTTAGCGCGATTTCCGTTGCCTGGAAACTTTCCATTTGCACCAGACGCACTGAACTACAAGCTTTGTGGACTGTCTCCCCGATATATGTAGGCGGAAATGGGGGGGGGGGGGAGGGCATGTTTCTTTGGAGGGGATGCTCATGCTTTGGATCAGTTACTTCGACAAAGGGGTGACCAATTAAGAAATGCCGAAGGATACATGGCGCCTGACAATTTCAAAAAGCGAACAAAAAAGAGAAGCACTTCGCTTATATAACTGGCACGACACTTTTGAGTATTCTTCAAAACATTAAATAATAAGACGGTGAGACATCACGTCATTTTGAATCTTTGAGCTCGCTTTATATGCTGCTATTCACGTGCCTACCTTGTCGCTTTGAATTTTTCGATAGTTTCTCTCCCCTTCCTCATATTTCTCGTACTTATATTTAGACGATCGGAAGTAATTTGTCTTCGACAAGCTTACCTCTCGAGGTTAAAGGTAATTACGGCGAAAGCTAACGAACTGCGTAATTTATCCCTATTCCTCGTTCGCAGTCTCACACATCACCCATTTTCTTCAGGTATGCTATGTTAACAAGTCCTTTCCTGTCGGCGTTTACTTTAACAAGGGACTTTGTGAGTGGGCGTTGTTTCGAGACAAGAGAAATGGCTTGTAGTGCTGAGTGAGGTTTACTGTTAATCGTGCGTGAATTACTGTTATTTTGTTTTTGCATTTCGCGGGTCCCACGCTAAAAAAATTCGACTTGTATCACTGCATGTGTATAGCAATCAATTACCAAAATTTTGTTTACATTTCTTGTGCCTTTCAGCAAGCGTTATTTCTTCTGTATAAAACAGCAACCTTAAATGGTGCGATATATGTACAGCACGTTTACGTGCAATTTACTTAGCAGTAACAATGCCATTTTTTTCCTTAGCTGAAGGAATACATGCAACAGGAAAAATGACTGACTTGTACGCCAGAGCAACGTTTATAACGATAGTAAATAATTATGCCATCGATGGCCAGATCTAATTGCAACGTACCTGCTTTCAGACGTGCGTGCTAGTATGCGTACTATTGCTTTGAAGCATTGAGCTTGCGCATATGTGGCCAGGACATTGCACCACCCCAACGTATTAAAAAGAACGACAAATTAAAATATGCCGCATACCATTACAAAGAGAGCAGGTTGCACGGTATTTCACTATTGCTATAAACGTTGCACCACCGTCACGTCGCAGCACAGCCGATTGAACTCGCTAGAGCTGCAATAGCGAGAAAGCTCGTCCATGTGTCCTGGTTCCCCCACTCCTACGTTCAATGACTGGAAGGAGCAACCAGCTTTATGGTACTGAATATAACGTTGCTGTTTGGCCAACAGAGGGAATTTGTCTACTGCAGGTCAAGATATACGGCGCTCTTGTACGTTACCTGCTTCACAAATTTCGCTACAGCGAGAATGGAGGGCCCCTCGTTTCGTAATTGCTCTGCGATCTGGTCTTTCGAGATAGCGGCGTCCATTAACGATCGGCGAGCCGGTCGTACTGTCGTATAACTTCCGCACGCGTTCGTGGACTGCGTTCAATGGAGGGAAGAAAACATGGAGGGTCGTACGGGGACCCAGTAATCAGCGTCTAGATCTCTTCGCTCCATTCGCGTTTTCTGCTTCCCTGCGTTGGCCGCGTAGTTTAACGTGTTGGTAGTATAATGCTTAACTTCCTTTGCGTACGGGTGAAGCGCAATCGTACTGGACGGAGAGGAAATGGCCTGCACGAGACGCTAGTTCTACGCTGTTCTCTGTAGTCTGTTCCGAAAAGATACAGTGCAGCTTTATGCTTGAGAGAGATTGAAATGCCTAATCACGAGCTCAAATTCACCAAAGAAGTACCTGGTTGATAGGAAGCCATGCTACTGTGAAAGATAGTAGTAAAGAAAGAAGAGCAGAAAGAATTATTCGGAAGCGCGAACCTAAGTCTGCAAGGTCGAACGCGAACAGGTTTCTTTATTTTTTCGTGAGAAGTAGGTAAATCTACCGCGCAGCGAGCGACTGAACCACCATGAAAATAGTAGTATGGTTTAGGGGGGAAATAGCTAATATTCTAAGACTAAGACAAAGCTGGAGGTTCGGCAGGTTGCATTATGCGTAAGCAGACAAATGGTTATTAACAAGAATAACATCATTTCTGCTAAAGTAAGAGAAAGTTAGCCGAGAATGACAGAAAATTAGTAGCGGGAGGCAGGGGGCTTTGGGGTGATTGGTATTAGGAAATCTTCAACACTTGGACAGGGTCGGCTAAAGCAAGACAGGTATAACAGGAGATCGCCGGGACCTGCCTTCCTGCGGCACTTGACATGAAAATGGTGATGATGAAGTCAACGACAAAGGTACCGCTGAATAAGATGACGATTATGATCTTTCGTTAATTTTATTATACCAAAATTGAGTGGCCGGTGAATACTAAGACTGCTAGCTGTCTGGCTAGTTTCCTTCCAGTGTTAGACCTTCGTCCTTTCCTACTTTCTTTTCGCCAATGCGATTTTGAAAAGTATTAGGAACGATTTATGATTCGGCTATCACAAACAGTAGCGATTCGTAATTAGACGGCACTTTGGATATCGCATGAATGGCTAAGGTGACAAGCTATCAAACGTGAGCCTACCAGTCGGGAATATGAGCAGCACTCCGGTTCAACCTCTTCATTTGCAGGCGCTTGCTAGTATATAGCTCTGACAGCCACAACGCGTTCCTGTTATATTTTATTTATTTCAGACAGCGTGACTCTCGCCAAACTCTGTTCTTTTCTACCTCATGCGTGAACAGCACTGTGAAGGCGTTCCTCGATTGGCTGGAGCTCGCTACGTGAAGTCCCAACAACGCCGCATTGTTTCCTTTCTATTCTTTTGTAACGCAGTTCAGTTCGGCACAAGCCCTTTCCTCTCTGTCCATATTTGCCCTTTGGGTCTTCTCCTTGCTCGCTGGTGCAACGCCGAGGAGATCGTTATTCGAGACACGGAGTGTCCGTCGTTTCCGCAAAGCGGATGCGAAATCCGAACAGCCCCCTTGGGCAGGCCGTCTCTCGTTCGCCGCCGATGCCTGCGGAGGAAATACGAGCCACTTGCGCTGTTTCGCAGGCTCTCGCTATGCGGAACACGCAGCACGGGGTCGTTGCGCCTATTATTCCTCCGCATACGAAATGCAGTGATCGTCTCGATTGTTCTCCCTTATTCGCAATGCAAACAAGAAGTTAGAGCACACAGAGAGGACCCTGTTGCAGTATACTTGCACATTTACAGCATTTGTTGTTCGCGGTATAGTTCCCTGCATCGAATCTGGCACAGGAAAAGTAGGGAATGGTTTGGGGCGGGGGGGGGGGGTGCACAGGCCGTTCGTGCATTCCCTCCTGGCTCCTCTCGGCTTGGCCATAGCTTAACGAAAGACAGAGGTGAGGCGCGAAGCCCCCAGCATTTATACAATACACCAGCAAACTCGCGGAGAACTCATCTTTGCTATGATTGTCCAAGAAAAATGAATTTGGAGAAATACTACAGGATATTTCTTTTTTCTCTAGGAAGTGCCGTGTACCATGTTAGGCCCACATTTTATAAAAGCCTGCATTATCTGCAGGATCGAACCGCATCACTGCCCTATCTCCTCATTCGGCCAAACAAAATAGTTAGATAGATAGCCGGAAATAAAACTGGTCTTACCCTCTGGTCGGCACTCTCTCATTATTTAGATACCTAACTCGTGAAACCAGCGCTGTTGACCATGACCAAATTAACATTAACATAGCGTTATTTCACAATGTGTATGAACGGCGACTTATCATGTGAGCTGAAGCCATCAAACCAAACCAAATCAAATCAAATAATATCAATGCCAAGAATGTTATTCTAATTGCAAGAAATGTCGCATTCAAGGACGAACTCGATCTAACTGCGATGGCTGACGAGAATTCCCGTGTTTTTGCTCAATGAAAGCGCTTACACAATGCAAGACGGCTGTGCGCACTTCAAGTATGCTGAAACGATACAGCAACGTGTTAAGTCTGCTCATTCACTGCCATACTCCGCAAACCTCTTTCCTCCCTTGCCAACTCTCCTTTACCCCCTACGCAACAAAGAGCTGTGGGACGATGCCCACCAGGACGGACCTCCCGAGGTCCTCCGAGCTGTGATACAACGGGCTCTAAACATCGCCGGAATCATCTTAGGGACCCTGGACTGAGGGTTCCTCCCACACTGCTCTCGCCATTCAAATATTATTAATAAAGGTGTTTTACTCTCTCTCTCCCGAGCAAGTGCAAGTGCTTTATCTTTGTTATTCTATCGAACGATAAATCTGGCTGCGTGCAGCAGACAACCTAACTTTCTCCATGTCGAAAATAGCTCTCCAGCGCCTAGCAACTGCAAAGCAGTCTAACATACTCCGCGAATCACGTGCTTTGTGGCGTCTTATTGCCTTCTGGCCCGTTCTGCACAATTGAATTTAATTTATTTCGCAAAAAACTTGCGATGGCGCCAGATTTGGCGGCCATAGTGTGGCAATAGGATTGTGATAATTACGAGGATGATTATGATAACTGTGGTGGTGACGACGATGATCGCATTGATTATTACCGTTCATGGCCCTGACTTCGCAGCTGTGTACATGTGCTCATAAAAAGGTGCGCTCCTAACGAGAATAAATGCCCCGTTGCCTCTCACGCTTGCCGTCTGCTGCGGCTATCACGTATACGAGGAAATCGGGGAGACCGGGAAGCGACATCCCGTTTCGCAAATATGAATCTACGACGCGCCGAGGCAGCCCCACTTTCGGGTAAACATCGCATAAAAGGCGGCGTACAGCAGACGCTAACGAAGCAGAAGTCACGAAGGGAAGCAGTAAGAAGACGTTAAACGTAACAAGTAGAAAGAAAGAAAGAAAGAAAGAAAGAAAGAAAGAAAGAAAGAAAGAAAGAAAGAAAGAAAGAAAGAAAGAAAGAAAGAAAGAAAGAAAGAAAGAAAGAAAAAGTCCTGTAAATGACAGAAAGTGTGGGAGCGCGCGCAATGAAGAGGGCACGAAAAGCTGAAAGCAACACACTCAAAAAGCCAACGTGAAATGAAACAACGCGGCTATAGGCAAAACAACGAGATAACGAGTGAGCGTAAAGGTGTCGTGTATTTCGGTCTCTTTCTTCGGTCATCGCTACTTGCGTATGGGAGAAAAGTAAGAAAACACAATCAAACAGTAGATTGCGATAAGCGGAACACGAAGAAAAACTCGAGAAACCCATCGTCACTTCTTGTCACGTCGTCGAAATAATGGCAGCGCGAATCAGCGACTCCCACAGCAGAAGCAGCTAAGGGTGTTATAACAGGGACAATGGAAGACGAGCAAAGTGAGAAGCAAGCGTAGGCGCCGCCGCTGTAATGGACGAAACGTGTTCACGGCCATGTTCGGTGAACCCGGAAATGACGGCTTATGACCCACATTCCTTCCCTGTCTCTCTTCTACTATCCATTTCACTACCCGCTCGTAATATGAAGAAGCTACTACACCTTTATCTCGGGAGTCCCTGTCTAAATGCACGACAACGCAGAAAGAGTCTTTTTTTTTTCCCAACCATCGCACCAATTTTGCTTCAGTCTGATGCGTTTAAAAGAAACAGTTGAAACCTAACACGTGTAGCAAGCCTACTTTAACTCGTGCCATAGAGGTCACTTATATTTTTTTAAAACTGACGCCACACAATAAAACGATTACCACATGATAAGTAAAAAGTGTAAATAACACTTTTTCAATGTCCTTGGACTGCTTGGTCCAAATTTTTCACGTGTATTTCAAAAGCAATGACGGGAAGTAGGGGCGCATGTCCTTTACAGTACGATATGAGCATACATTTTAGCGCGCATGAAAAAGGACAGAACGAAAGGGTAAAGAAAAGCAGAACTCACTCGCACCACTTCGAGTTGCGTTAAGACATGCTCATTATGGACGACCTGGAAGATGTTCATTTTCGATGGCGCTCTTTATGTGCGAAGCAAGAACTAAAAAGACCACGTTAAGTTGGTCTGTGTAATTGTCCGTGAAATAAGACGGTAGATGTGGCGCGAAAATAAGGATCGCAGCTCTCAGCGCAAATTGGGGGAATTAGGCCTAAAATCCATGTTTCCCCTCCATTTCTGTACCCGATGCGGAAATTGCCGGCTACGCAATTGAAAGACCTGCAACCATTCTCCGCGATACGACTTCCTGAATAACAAGCTCTCACAAAGCAAAAGCGAGAATGCCCTACATGTAAGAAAATAAAGCAAAAGCAAAAGAAAGAAACAAAATGTCGAATGAAAAAAGAAACGCGAGCTTATTTGAAACGCACTCGGAGGGAACGGCCACCCATGTTTTATTAACATTACTGTTTTCGCTGTGATTCCTCATCTGTCGTTTGTTTATTTCCTATTTCCTTTCCTATTTCTTTGTTTCCTATCTTCCTCTCCTCTTCTCCTCTTTTCATTCCCTCCTCCCGAAAGAGTAGGCAGGTGTTGTGCGCCTCTCGGTGGCAGTTGTCAGCCTGCTCCCTCCCTGTTTCCTTTGTGTGCTTGTATGTTTCCATATCTAATAATAATAATAATAATAATCATATGCAGCTTCGTGTTTATCGCCCTCGCTATATGAGCGCGTGACGCGTGGTGGGACACGTCGATGTTACGCAGCAGAGCAAACGTAAGTGCCGCCGCTTTATGAAAGCCACCAAACTTTATTTTTCCAATGACAGAGAGGAAATGAAAGAAAACGACATCGGAGCTGATATTTCCGCAGACAGAATCACTTAGATAAGTGTCGTATACGTAGCTGTAGAACTTTGCTGGTCATAAAAAGCCCCATTTTTATTATTGCTGTACCTTACAACGTAACGCAACGATAAGATATATCGACGGTCCACGCTACTAGCGCTGATCCACACGCAGAAAAAAAAAGTCAACGGTGTCTACAAGAAACTAAGCGCGCATGTAATTTCTGCTTCTATCTTTCATTCAGTTATTCCTATTCTCTGTCTTCTTTGTTTCACCGCTACCTTGTAATTATTACAGGCAGCTCGGCGGGACCTATAAAAACGACGGCCCGTAACAGACGTACTTAGATGTTGCAGCAAATAGCTGCGACACGTTCACGGGGGTTTGCATAACCTAGCGACAGAACGAAGCAAACGTTTTTTTTTCTTTCTTTCTTTTTTTTCGAGCGGAAGTTCGCGCAAGTGAGGCTTCCCGTGCGTAAAATTAGAATTATTGCTAAACCGACCACTTTTACGCCGTTGCCTATAGGCGATGCCGAACTTTCACTGCGCGAAGCATTCGTGACGTATAGGCATCGCGGTATCTCTGCAACATCCCGCTTTCTTGTGACGTCACGTCCGCAAATCAACGACGCCAAAGTCGACCATGTGACTACTGGCGGCGACGACGAGGTGTACGATGAAAGAAACACTCGCGCTCTCTTCTGGCGGCAAATCTCGCAGCGGGAAAGCGTTGAGCAACTCTGCGAGACGCCGTGTAACACGCATGGCTCCGGACACAGATGTCCGTAAGAGCCGTTCCGGCGAAATGGTGTCTGGCGGTCGCTGTTGTGTCTGTCAAAAACCGAGGCAACCGCAAGCCGGCTGTCGCTTAGCGCCATATTGCGCGAGAAAGCAATCTCTGCGCCATAAGTACAACAAAGCGGCGATGATGAATGAAAAGAAAAATGATCGGTTAATGGGTCCAAGAATAAATGGGAAGAGGCCTACACTGGTCGCCGTATATCGACACGTAGCGGCCTTTCGTTGCCCGATGGACGGACATATATGGCTGCAGGCTTATTTCGGGCAGCGAGCAATTATCGGAAGCTGATTGCTTTCTGCCTGCCGCTATGAGGTCATCGAGTTTGAATGCTCTCCGATGAACTGGTTTAAGCGTGTAGGTTGTTGTATGTAACGATAATTTTGTAACTTCTGTTCTTTCGCTTCGCCCAGCGGTGCGCTGCCTTCTTTGCCGTCAAATTGCGCAACCTTGCTATACATTGTTGCCCCTGGTTCCAGACAGCATAAATGGTATGGATCTGGCCTGACGGCTGTATTTCGAACGTATTTTTGTGACCTTGACGACAGCCACGAAGCCTATGAGGCATTTTACTGTTCAATCAATAGGCAAAATGCTGCATAAATAAAAGGACGATCATCAAACTTTGGAGCTGATTCCTGCTTTAGCCCTTTCCCGTTCAAGTTTTACGACCACGCTGAATTTCTTTTTTTTGCTTCCGAACAACAAAGGACAAGCACAAATAAATAATACTCAGTGGAGTTTTCGACAACAGATTGAACGATTTCCTAATGAATCAGGAACAACTAAACATACTCGCTATATAACTCTAATAAGAGACCGCCAGCTGCCTGAACTACAGATTTCTCGCTCAACTTCATTTCTCGTCCTCAGTGTGAACTGAAATATACGTTACCACCGTTTGCTCCCTGATCCACACCGATGTGTACGTGTCGCTTCCCATTATCGTTCTATCGGTTGCCATGTGGTCGGGAGCTTCTCTTTAAGCTTACCTCGCACCTTAAAGAGGCTCGAGATAATACTAACGCATTTCTTTCGCATTTACCGCTGAATCGCCACTGAATTTTCCGCTGGGCTAATTTTCATACTTACTAAACAGAAAAATTTCCACACAACTAGTAGCGCGACACATTTTCTTTATTTCGCAGGTTTTCTCTGAGGTTGAGTAAAAAAAAAAACAAGAAACATTTATGAAGTGCATAAAGGTCGATCAGGAATTTCCGAGGATGGTCCGCAATTTTCTCACTGACACTTTTGCTCTGTATATAATGTTTTAACAGTTGATAAACAATAATTCCTACCTGTATAATTAGGCCAAACGCAAAACGTGCTCTCACTTGCTCAAAGCGACGGCCGCTTGGTTCTGTCCAGCCCCGCAACGGGGGCCACACAACTCGAGCGCCCATTGCGTCGGCACTTTCGTCCAAACCTCCGACCGCCAAACACCGACCATCAAACGCGGATGAAAGAGCCAAAACAAAAAGCTATTCGCTTCAAAATTAAAGTTGTGTCATGCACTGATGCACTGCTCCAGCGCCTCTTCTATGTGTTTCATTTTCGTGGATGCAGACACGTTAACACCCAGCCCAATGTCCTAACTCTTGGCGTACACGCCAATCAGTGCACGCTGTTCGCTTGGCACTGTTCGCCGGGTGGTTCTGCGCTCTATGGTTCTGCGTATCTCTCGATGACGATCTGAAAGCCAATGCAGTAAAATGTTAGGAAGCCTTTCTTGGTTTTGCGGGACGTTGAAAAACGCAGCCTCGCGAAAAATCTAGCGTGATGGGGTCGGTATGTGCTGCACCGGCTCTTCGACGCGGGCGTCCTGAAGCGCGTTTCACCGGTCAAGTCGTAAGGCGGTCTCCGGGTCAGGATGCAGGTTGTCACCGATGCCGGCGTCTGGCTGGCGTTGCCACCGACGTCCCCGGGGATGCGGCCTTCTTGCGGCCGCTTCCAGGCTCCGACGCAGGCCGCGTATTTACTGGCTGTTTCCTCGCTGAAACCCGTGAGCATTTATATCCAAGAGAAAGCATTGACCGAAGCGCCCTAATGTCATCCCCAGTATGTGAAGAATGAAACAATCTGTCACTAAAATAGAGAAAAGGAAGAATACGTTGTTAATGTTTCCGTATTTTATTCATTCTGTACCATTTCTTTACGGTTTATTCCTCTTTCATTATATTATAGAGCTGAAATAAGAGATATAGAAATTTGGAAAGGTTAGATAAATAAATAGTTATTACGGATTTGAAAAGTTGAGTCACCCTTAACCGCAACACTTTTTTTTTACCTTAACTATTGTATTTAGCTTTCTTTCCCCATTGGTCGTTTATGCAAGACTGACCACTCTATTACAGATTATTTTACTTCATTTATGATCAATTCCTTTTATTTTTTATCTTTAGATGCAGTTTTGTGTTGCTGTTTATTTTGTCCTGTTTTCGTTGATTTGCACCATAGTGAGAAACTCTATGATTTGCACTATGGTTGAAGGAAAAAACGCCATTATCACCATCATTAAGAAGAAGAAAGAAGAGCACGATGGCGGCTGGCTATGAGAAGATTGCGAGATCCGAGTCATCGGCACATGTAAAAGAACGCGCCCAGACGAGACTACCGCTGGATCCCAGGTGCTTCGCAGCCTGCAACGCCAGTGGCGGTTGCTCTGTCGACGGCGCCAAACCCCGGTCTTGGCGCCAGTACGCCGTGTTCGTCTCGGCCGTGGCGCTGTCCACGCTGGCTCTGACGTTCACGGTGCCTCAGTTGGTGCGTCGCCTGGCCATGGGCTGTGCGTACCCAGACTGCCAGGACCCTGGCGCGGACATCGCCCGCTCACTGAAGCAAGTGCACGTGGATCCGTGCCAGGACTTCTACGGCTACGTGTGCGCTGGATGGCTGCAGGAGAACCCGGACGCAGAAAACCACTTCGAGGCACGCAATACATATCATGATTTGTACTTGCGTTTTTCTTTTTTTAGATTTTGTTTTAGAGTGAAACAATCTTTTCTTCTGCGCACCACTTTCGTGATGCTGTCTGCTGCCTATGTGATAACTCACGGAGGGTCAAGGTTTGAGCTAACCTCATCAGCCATCTGATGATACTGTTGGTTGTATGGTGTTCTCGGTTCAACACAGTAGCACCTTTAAGTCGAAGCGTCTTTTACCCTTCTCCCAACCGTGCCGCTTCTGACTGAAGTCTTCCACTGTGGGCTGGTCCTGGACATGGTGAAAGTGGGTGCCCGAGTGGTTGCTAAAAATTTTCACATCGCCTCCCACCCCAAGTAGGTTTAAAGATTGGCTCCCACCGGCAGGTGAACGTAAGACAGCGGGGCGTCAGCGTGCGTCCGAGCACACCATACAACCACCAGTATCCTCACATGGCTGATGAGGTTAGCTCGAACCTTGACCCTCCGTGACTTATCACTTAAGGCAGCAGACAGCACCACGAAAGTGGCGAGAAGAAGAAAGTATTGCTTCGACGCAGGCCCCTACAGCCACCTGAGATCTCGAAATGTGAGTGGAGCAGGGTCTAAACGCTGTAATGAAAAAATTAAGGAGCCATTCCACTGTTTGAAGGTAAACGACCAGCAAAGCTGTAGCACATCACACAGCGTTATACAAGGGTACATGTATTTATTTTCATCATTTGGTAAGGGTAGTGACGATAGTTTTGTTATTACTGTGAGGCATGATTGGTTCGGTTACAACCTTAAGCAGAATCTGGGCCAAATTTAAATCTATGCATGACCGTTGTTGAATATCTGAGTGACTTCGATTAGTGTGGCACTTCAAACCAAACTTTTGTACCACAAACTGAGTGAAAAATTTTTTGTCTGGTTTTGAAAATTCCACGTTGCAGGCTCCGACGATGGTAACAGAGGTAGTGTCATCACGGCTAACCCATGCAAAGTGCGTGGTCATGAACTTCTAGATATCACACTTGCGTGTGCCTGGAGGTATATGCACAGTGGGTATCACAATTCCGTCTTTCGTTTGTACGGCACAGACATCACAGCAGTTAGTGGCATTGTCCTCTTACGAGTCAAGGGTGTGTGGTTGTACAAACATGTTGTCCTTCGTATATATGGCAATGGCTCCTGCTCGTGAGTCCATTTTCGGTCCACAAACGATAGCGATGTACCCATCGACTTTAAACAATGCATATTGCTTTATTTCTTTCATTAATCCTTATTTATTTTATTATTATAATTAAGCGTGGAGTGCTTGAAGCCTGCTCCACCTCCACCATGGGTCGGCCCGGTATCGCTCTACCCCCGGGATCCGCCCACATTTTTGTATAAGGAGAGGACAAACCTATTCGGGATTAGATGCATACAGCTTCGCTGTAAAACGTCTACGGAGGCGGCACCAGGCAATCTGGTTAAACCGAACTCAAGTGCGAGCATCGGCACTAACAAAATGAGGCTAATAAGTGTGCTGAGTACGCGGAACATTGAGAATGTCTTGGATATGCAGCGAAGCGTGGTTTTAGAACGACAGCGCAAGCTGGCTCGTTAACACGAAGTGTCGCAACGCCAACACGCAACAAAAATTGACTTTGAGTGCGAGTGACCACTTGCTGGTGGTCAGATGGAGCAGAGAGATTGATTAGTAATAATTTAATTGATGCACAATTATACTCAACTAAGGATGGCTTGCTTTTCGGTACGAATGTACATTCCATTGCCAGAAATAAAGGTAGTCAAACTGTGTACAACATGGCCATGTCCTCTATACTTCCAAATTGTCGCCAAAGAACAACAGCGTTCTGGCAAACACCAATGAAAGCTTCGCTCAAACCGAATGCATCGCGTGTGATCTGGACATTTTTGTTTATTTTTGCTTCCGTTCTCACGTTCCTGTTTTAACACGGTGCTATTGGACCGTTCAGATGCTTCCTCCAGCTTGCGTCACCACTGTCGCAATCCTCATCGTGTGATGTTTCCTTTGCAGAAGTTGTCGCCAGAAAACTTCATTTGTCTCGACCAATCATTCCATTCTGTGTCCTTGACTTCACAGCCATCGCGACGTTGTCATCATCGTCGCTGGCGTGATTTTGCAACAGTTTGCCTGTTTATCTTCGGCCTTGTCGTTAACCTCATGGCCGTGCAAGTGACTTCATGTATTGCATTCCTTTCCTTCCAATGGTAATCTACTATGCTCCACCTGGCGTCAACGTTTCAAAAGTATACGAAGTTGCGCCGTAGAGGGCCCACTATCTGTCGATATTCAGCTCTTTTACAAACCCCCAGTATCATAGTACAGGGCCGTGTTCTCAGCTTGGTTCCTTCGGTACACGACCATCTGTGGCATGGGTATACTCATAAGCCTGTAACTCATAATTACAGAACAATAGAGCTCTCGCGGACGGTTGTGACGTTTCGCTTCGCGAGGGTGTCGAGACTGCGATGCACGGACACGTGACTGCTGACGCTCCGACTCTTGCGTGACTGCGTGCAGAGTCTGCAGCGTCGCGTGGCCCTCGCCGCTGTCGTCAGCCTCGTCCTGGAAGAGAGCGATGGGCCGAGTCCAGCGCATCGTGTGGCCCACCTCTTTCAACGCTGCGCTCAGGGGGCCTTCAACGAGCAGGACCGTCTGGACGAACTTCGTCAGTTCATGGCGCGCTTCGACCTGGCGTGGCCAGTGTCAAAGCCCAGGTGCGACCACTCTCGATAGTACGGAGCCCAGAAGGCGTGACTGTAGCCGTAACGGAAAAGTACATCTAGGCTTGCCTTGAACTGTTCTCACGAAGTGTTCCGGGATAGATGACGGTACTCTAGTCGTAGCCAAGAAGGCAACTAGTTGAGCGAGTTGGTTGAGCATGATAAAATTCATGTGATGCTCCTAATAAATGTTAAAAAAACATTAGAACTACAGGGTGCAAGTTTGACTTTACCTTGTGCTGCGCTGCTACACGAAACGCACCGTGATAGATGTCTTAATTATCACCTTCTAAATAACTCACCTGCTGGACAACAACAGCGCACCGCAAAAGTTCAATAACGAAGTGACGCTCCGCCGCATTTGCGCTCTCCTTTCTTCCGCAGTCAGCACGAAGTGTTTAGAAGGGGAACGCGAACTAAGAGCGACAGTTGCATGTGTTAATGTGACGGCACGAACACGGACAACACGCATTCGCGTTGTCCACTTATGTCCGTGTCTGCATGCCTTACCCCTTTTTTGCATTATGTATCTTTACCAACTAGCTCAGGTTTATGTCGTTACTTGTGAAGTGTTGCAGCTTTCTTACATTTTTTGTTGTTGTGCACGCTGACACGACGCTTTATGTTCTGTATGCTGATGCTTCTGACGGCTGTAGGAGAAAGGAGAAGGTGCTTGACCTTCTGGTCGCCTTCTCCCTGGACTGGGGTCTGCCGGTACTGTTCCAGCTTACCGTGGATGCGCATTTTCGGCGGCCAGGCTACCGTGCCCTCCACCTAGGCTCAAGTCCGTACGTGACCGAATGGATCGTTGTCCGAGACAAGCTGCAGGCGCAAGGAATGCTGCTCGCCTATTTCGACAAGGCCTCCGACCTCCTCTCTGGTGTCCCCGCCGATAGGGGCACAGTCCAAAATGCAAGTTCAAGAACTTACTATAGTGCAGCAGTAACATAATAATCGTCACCATCATGTCTCATCTGCAAAAGGAAGGCATCTCCCAGAGATCTCATATTACGTTTGCTTTGCCTCGGCTCGCTATCTTGTCACCTGTTGTTTCTCTGCTCTCCTCAGTTATACATTTCACTTCTTGTTACCCATTCTGTAAGAGTACTAGAGCACCAGTCGTATGTTTTATGCGCATTACATCGCCTGTACAACTGGATAACCCCCTCTTCATCTAGTCTAGAATATCGGCTACCCCCATTTTTTTTTCTTTAATGATAACATGACGTACCTAAGCATTGAGGTGCACGTATACATCACAACGTCAATTAATATGATGTATATAACTGCTTCATATGTAAACGTTGCATATGCCCTTCGAATAATTCGTCATATTTCCGTATAGTAACCTATGCGACTCCATATAAATTCCGTAACATTTCTAAGAATCGTACGGAAAACATACGGAATTATTGCAATGCGTACGCAACGTTTCGACACAGATGTGCATGAAGCTTATAGTTCATTGTGAGAACCCAGGTATTACATACTTATATTTTTTTTCTTTTTCACGCACCGAGTTTCTTAAAACAGCGTAAATAGCCACCTGCAGCTGCATAATTTAGGCGCATTGAGAAATTGCAAAGCGGGCCTGTGGATGCTTTCTTGCGCAACATAGAACGAGAAGTAGATACTTTACAGGTAGCTCATTTACATTCTTCGCAAGTTCCATGACGGTTCGTTCATGTTCCTCGGCTTACGATTACATAAGGCCATTCCAAAGCCAGTTTTTCACCCTACTGTATTATTTGAATGAAAACCTTAAAACATTTGGCAAATCAGTTCTGCGGAAGTCCACAAGGTGCAGGAAGGTACATGAAAGCGAAAAATTGGCATCCACCCGAATTGTAGCAAGAAGCTACAAAGGAAACCCATACTGATTGCTCAGAAAGAAGGCCTCGCGGTTGAATAAAACTTTGCCCTGTTTTGGCACGAATGTTTCTTCAACTGCGAGGCTTTCTTTGTGAGAAACCCGCCAGGGTTTGCTCTGTAGCTTCGTCCTAGGATTCGGGTGGATGCCAATTTTTCCCTTTCATGTACCTTTCAAACATTTGTGATTAAAAAGATAGGAAAATAGATCTTAGGTCACCATTGATCACTGACGGGAACAAACGGGTTTGGTGTCAGCCAAAATAAAGGCATCGATTGTAGATATCTTTAAGTTATATCTATGGAATTAAGCGACAGCCTTGCTCTGGCCATAGCCTCCATTCTTTTATCCAAAGACATTTACCACAAAAAATTTGCAGCGGGAAGGAAAGCGAACTAATGAGCGAGTGAAGGCTCGAACAATTGCTCGCTGTTTGTCGTGAAACGATGTTAATGTCCACTGAATCGATGCCACGCAGATCCTCGCGGTGGACAACCGTGTCCTCTCGGCTATGGTGTCCTCGACGTTCGAAATCCGCACGGACACAGATATGCGGTACATTTTGCTAAGCCAGCTTGACGATGTGACTGGACCCGAACTTAACACAAGTGAATGGCTAGAGGTGAGAAATTCAAGTGTGCTCGAATAAGAACTGTCCACCGGGTTTTCGAGCTTGTCTCGACTTAAAGCTCATTCCCGGTGCCACCGAGTGCAGCACAGCTGCTGCCGAATGACTGAGAAAAACACAGCTCTCAATAACACTGCTTTGCGCTCTCATGTGGAACTAAGGTTTGCTTGAAACACTCTCGCACCCCGTGCCAGTCTTGTACAGGCTCAGTGTGACTGGTTTGAAAATTTTGGCGTATAAGTCGTTAATGAGTATAATTTAAGTGCAGTGACTACTTCAATCGAGGGCAGCTTTAGGGGCTCTGAATTTTTCGGAGCAACGGTGGAGTGCTGATTGGAAGAACATTGCACAAAACTGGGGTGGCAACACTTGCAAGAGCCTCATCTTAGCGTGAATGCAGTTAAGTATAGCGCAAGCTTACAGGCTCGTCTCGTGTTAGCAAGTTACATTTCGTTACATTTTTGTCATGGCTGTGTGAAAGGAAGTACGCTCTTCTTGCAACGCCTATTTCGTCCCGTTATATGACCTGGATAAATATTGCTATTTTTTTGGCAGTCAAGATAAATGACGGCTGAACTACACGATGATGAAGTATATATTAGGAAATTAAGTTGTTGAACGAGTCAGTGCATGAACATGAATAAAAAAGGAAGGGCAGCACGAGGTAAGTGCGAAGACAAAAAAATGCTACAGAACTAGTTCTAGTTCTGTCTGCTGTCTCCTTGCTTTCCAGCATGCTTTCTTGTGGTCGCGTTGTTTTTTCTCTCCATGTATGATTGTGGACATTATACAGAGTGACAGTGTAGCACGCATCTGTTCTTAATATGCAGCGGACTAATAACACATGCAACAAACGCTCTCAACCATTCTTCCAACACTCAGGCAGTAAACGCGCACTTGCCAGACCCTCTGGCACCGAGCAGCGAGATGTTCGTGATGAACTGGCAGCTACTCGTGCTAGTGGGCCAGCTCATGGGGCAGGCCAGCCAGGACGTGGTGCCGCTGCTTGCCTACATCACGTGGCACGTGATTCGCGCCCTGGCGCCCATGACGTCACATCAACTCGTTCGGGCGCAGTTCGGCGGCAGCCGCATGGCGTCCACCATCTACATGCTAGGCCGCTGCTACGCGGACGCCGACGCGGCGCTGCCGTACGCCTTCGCGCACGTATTCGCACGCCGCTGGCTGCCACGTGACGCAGTGAGTGACGTGGCCGCCATGGAAGAGAGCATCCGCCGCCAGGCCAACGCCACCATGAACTCGCTCTCCTGGATGGACGAGACGACGAAAGCCGTCGCGTTCGAGAAGCTCTCCACCCTCCGCGCCATCGTGGGCCGGCCGAAAAACCTCGCGTCCAACCAGGCCCTCCAGCTGATGTACCCGTACCTGAATGCGATGGGCAGCGCAGGCTCGTACCTGACTCTGATGAACTCCGTCAGGACGGCGCAGTTACGGTACGCAAAGCGCTTTCTGAGCGCCAACGGCTCGACGGAGGGCGATGTCAGCGTGCCGCTGACCGTGGTCAACGCCTTCTACCTGCCCGTTTACCACGTCATGGTGATCCCGGCGGCAATCCTGCACCCGCCTTTTTACGTGGCCGGCTACCCGCAGTCCTACAACCTGGGTAGCCTGGGCCACGTGCTCGGTCACGAGATGACGCACGCCTTCGACCCCGACACGGGGCTGTACGACCGCAACGGCCAGCGCAGGGACTGGTGGACGGCGGGGTCGCGGCTGCAGTTGCAGAACCGGCTCGACTGCCTGCGACGGATGTACAACACCATGTCCTGGGCCGAAGGAATCGCGCACGGAGACTACGCGCTCACCGAGAACTTCGCCGACTCAGGTGGTCTGCTCAAGGCGTACCGAGCGTACCGCGCGGTGAGAGCCGGCTCGCGACCAGCGGCTCCTGCGAGTCTGGCGGGCTTCACGGACGAGCAGCTGTTCTTCCTGAGCAGCTGCTTCAAGTGGTGCTCCAGGGAGGACAAGCAGGGCGCCGGATCGTACTCGCCGCCGAGGCTGCGCTGTAATGTCCCGCTTATGAACATGCGCGAGTTTGGGAAGGCGTTCGACTGCGCCTCGGGAACGACTATGAGTCCCTCGACTCGTTGCGACTTTATGTGAAGAGCTCCTGTACTGCATGCCTGTGTCAGCTGCAAAAACACTTATGATGCCTGAATGAAATATTATGATAGAGCCATGGTTACGCCGTACATTTAGGACGCTAAAGAGTGATTGTTTACGATCAATGAACTTTAAGTCAGACGAGTAAACAACACTGAAAGCAATTCTTGACTGTTTCCTTTGGCGAGCATTACAAGGTTTCCGGTTTTTTTTTCTTTACGGTAAAATGTTGCTTAGTGGAGAGCTCTTGTGCCTGTTTCGCAGCCTTGTAATCGCACCTGCGGAGATACTTGTGCTCAATGTCCATGGTAAGCCACTGCCATACAGGCGCAGACTTTGATCTTCGCAAAACAATAAGTTTTCTTCCCTACGGTGCTCACGTTTTCAGCCAGTCTGCCGAAACATTCCCTACATTAGAGTTGAGTGCTACACATGCACTTTAAAGAAGTTAAGCGATCTGCTACAATGACATTATTCAAATACTTCTGCTCATGCGAGCGAGGTGTCCGAGTGAAGCTGCTGACGCTTATCCAAGTACCCAAGTGTTATTGAACAAATTCCGTAGGAATTTCTCCCTTGTTGCGCGTAGTCATTGCGCATTCTGCGGCTTGGCTGTGCTCAGAGTGGGAGCTGAAAACTGTCAACCAAATTTGCACCAATATACCTTATTCCACACGCGGCCACTAAAGGTCGTAAGCTTGATATAGGTAGCCAGCGATGCTTTACGCATATTCTTAACCATCATGTACTATTCCGCGGGGGACCGAGAGAGATAGATTATCACATGGTATGACGAGAAGATGCGGTGGCGTTAGATTCGTCAGCGCGTGCGTCACTTGACTTCACGCCATCCTGTTCCTGGATGTGGGACGACCTCGTCCTTTTGATTCGTTACGCTTCGAAGACTACGGAAGAAAGAGCTGAAAATCTGCGTCGCCGCCTCTCGCGTCGAATTCACCCCGGAAGGCATCTGTACTGCGGAGGCGGACAGCACTGCTGTCCGGCAAAACACGCGCGTGACTCCTCCGGATATGTCGCGATGGGGTCATGTGTGTTATATGACGCTACCTCGTATACCTAAAGCACATGGACCTCTTAATGGAATTGCGCATGAAATCGAACGGCTTCTACGATTTCATTGTGTTTGGGCGGTAACTCGTTTCTTAATCAGCAGGGCTTCTTGCCGCCGGATGTTCCGGATTTTATAATGCTGAATTTGGACCGACCATTTAGTTCCATTAAGGGCGCCGTTGTTCTACGCAATCAGGCATTACCTCATGAAGAAAACTTGTTCACACATTCTATAGCTCATGATATAAGTAGAGTGCGAAGACCCCTTAATGGAACAGGCGATGATATTGAACGGCATCTTTTTTTTAGGTTAATTATACTTGGCGTTCGTACAGCATTCTAGAGCCCATAAGGCATGCTTATGCCGCATGTTATGCGCCCATTCCTGCCATAGCAGAATGGGTATGCGTCGCTTTGATATAGCGGGTAAAGAAAAACAGAGAGATGCGTTTCATAAAAATAAGATCCAAATTCCGAGGTACTCCGGCGACGCGTGAGGGCAACGTGTTCACGCAGCACCAAGCGCGTCCTCTTGACAATTTTCTTCTTGTCAAACGGCTCAGAAATACGCAGAAAGTTTGCCTAGTGTCTTGAAAGAACTCAACGTGCCAGAACGTTGACATTTTCAGGATTAGGATGGATGAAAAACTTTATTAGGGTCCTTTAGGGCGCGCCCTAGCGCGCAGCGGGCCGCTCCCACGTCGGGACAGAGAGGCCGAGCCTCTCCGCTGCGTCGCGGGCCCGTTGGACAGCCCATAACTGGTCTTCGAGGTTGGGGCTGTGTAGGACAGCATCCCAGCGTGAAGAAGTGTTACTTTCATCACTGCGTAACGCGGGGCATCGCCAGAGCATGTGAGGTAAGTTCGCCAAGTCATTGCATAGTGCACATGCATTTGTCGTCTGAATTTCGGGGTACATCTTGTGAAGAAGTAGGGGGTTTGGGTATGCCCCCGTCTGTAGAAGCCTTAGTGTCAAAGCCTGAGGTCTATTGAGTTTGCAATGTGGGAGGGGGTAGATCCTCCGAGCCAAGTAAAAGTGCTTGGTAATTTCGGTGTACGAGGAAGGAGAGTCCCGATTGTCAGTACCCCCGGCGTCATGCTGCCCGGTAGCTACGCGGTTGATGATCCCTCGCGCAGCTCCGTGTGCCGACTCGTTGAGGTTGGGCGGGGCACCCTCGATCTGTCCCATGTGAGCTGGAAACCAGATCAATGTGTGTGGCTTGATTTCTGTGCTTCCTAATATCCCTAGGGCCAGCTCGGATATGGTTCCTTTGGCAAAGGCCCTAACAGCTGATATGGAGTCACTGTAGATTGATGTCCTCTTGTTGTCCAATAAGGCCATCGCTATTGCAGCCTGCTCTGCGATTTCAGAGGACGTCGTCCGAATCGAGATAGCGTTCGTTATTTGGCTTTCATGATTTACGCTAACTACAGCGAAGGCCTGTCCGTCGGCGTAGCGCGCTGCGTCTACGAAACTGTTCTGCGAAGCCCGTTCACGAGCCTTTTCCAGGAGAGCCTTCGCGCGCACCCGACGTCTTCCCACGTTGTGTTCTGGATGGACGTTTCGTGGGATAGGCGCGACAGTGATGCGGTCCCGCTGCTCTCGAGGGATGCTGCAGAACTTTGTTTTGATTACTCTGGAAGGAACGCCCAGCTCCTGTAAGATGTGCCTTCCAGCTTGTGTGGTAGATAGCCTGATGAACTGGGCCCTCTCCTGTGCTTCCGCTATTTCCTCTAGCGTGTTATGCATGCCAAGTTGAAGTAAGCGTTCCGTGGGAGTGTATACGGGGAGGCCGAGAGCTCTCTTGATTGCCTTCCTGATTAATGCATTGAGTTTATCCCTTTCCGATCTTTGCCAGTTGTGCATGGCCGCGACGTAAGTGAAATGACACATTACGAACGCATGTACCAATCTCACGAGGTTATCTTCTCCGAGGCCTTGCTGCCGGTTGGCCACTCTTCTGATTAGTCTGATGGCATTGTCCGTCTTCTTAGTGAGTCGCAGCACTGTCTGGTTGTTTGAACCACTCGACTCTACCATCATGCCGAGAATCCGGATAGCATCCACCCTCGGAATATAGCCTCCGTCTTTTGTGCGCAGTTTTATGTCGCATTCGGCGAGTGGCTTCCATCCCTTTGGTTTAGGGCCTCTGCGCTTGGGTCGATAAAGTAGCAGTTCCGACTTGTGCGGTGAGCACCGAAGGCCCGTGGAGTCAAGGTATCTCTCGGTAGCATCAACCGCCTCTTGCAGGGCCGTCTCTACCTGTCCGTCACTACCTCCAGTACACCAGATGGTAACGTCGTCTGCGTATATGGTATGACTGATACCATCAATAGCAGAGAGTGTCCGGGATAGACCGATCATGACTAGGTTAAAGAGGGTTGGGGATATGACTGACCCTTGTGGCGTCCCTTTAGACCCCAGCTTAATCATGTCTGAAGTCAGGTCCCCGATCTTAAGGGTGGCTTCTCTGTCTGACAGGAAAGATCTCGTGTAGGAATGAAAGTGCTTCCCCAGGTTTAGGCTCGAGATTGTGTTTAAAACGCACGAGTGAAGAATGTTATCAAATGCCTTTTCGAGATCTAGACCTAGTATGGCTCTCGTGTCCCGCGTATTACAGTCAATAATGTGATGTTTGATGAGCTTCATCGCGTCCTGCGTCGAGAGTCCGACCCTGAAGCCGATCATGTTGTGTGGGTAAATGTCGTTGTCCTCCAGGTAGCGTGAAAGCCTGTTTAGGATTGCGTGCTCAGCAACTTTCCCCACGCACGATGTGAGCGAAATTGGGCGGAGGTTATCGAGGCTGGGCGGCTTGCCTGGCTTGGGGATGAGAATGGTGTTGGCAGATTTCCACATTCCCGGGACTTTACCATTGCTCCACGCTTGGTTAATGATGTCCGTTAGGTATTCGATGGACTTCTCGTCCAGATTCCGTAGAGCTTTGTTTGTGATCTTGTCCGGACCCGGAGCCGATCTGCCGTTGAGGGCGTGGAGCGCCTGCCTGATTTCCTCAATCCCGAATTTTGCGTCGAGCTCAGGGTTCTCGGAGCCTTCGTAGTCAGGGGAAGGTGGTGTAGGGCACGATGCGACTGATAGGTACTTCTGTACGAGTTTCGATAAAATTTCCTTGCTCGAATATTCTTGCTTGGCTGTGTGTAGGGTGCGCGCCAGTGTGTTGCGTTGGTTGGTTCTAGTGTTCGTCTCGTCGAGGAGATGCTTTAGGAGGTTCCAGGTGCCACCGTTGCGCATCTGCCCGTCGATCGAGTTGCACACCTCATCCCATTGCTGTTTACAGAGGGCCCTGCAGTGTTCCTCTATAGTTCGGTTAATTTCCGATATCCTTTTTCTGAGCCTGCGGTTGAGCCGTTGTCCTTTCCACCTGGCGAGGAGGGATTGCTTGGCCTCCAATAGGTGAGCGAGACGGCTGTCCATCTTTTCCACCGGGAGGTCGGTACAAACCTCTTTGGTGGTAGCTTTGATGTCGTGTCTAACCTGTGCAACCCATTGTCCGAGGCTAGGCTTGTCCTCACTCTCCATTCGCTCTTCCCTTATTTTGCGAAATTTGTCCCAGTCTGTGTACTGGAACATGCGCTGTCTCTTCTGGTCGACTTGGAGGTGCGTGGCCAAGATATAATGGTCGCTACCAAAGTCTACCCCGAGGTTTGTCCACTTGACCGCTGCAATGCTCCTGACAAAGGTGAGATCCGGTGTCGTGTCACGGCTCGACGATGTTCCGCATCTGGTGGGGAACGCTGGGTCCGTGACTAGCATCAAGTTAAGGTTTAGAGCCTCACGCCAGAGGTCCTCCCCCTTTTTAGTGTTATATGGGTAGCCCCAGGTGTGGTACGGCGCGTTGAAGTCACCAGCTATGATCAAAGGGGAGTCGCGCGCTAGTTGCGTGGCCTTGGTGATTAGGGCTTTGAAGCGCTGTCGTTGAGCTTTGGGACTACTGTAGACATTCAGGATGAATATACTTTGGTGGTTCGTTGGGCTAGGGATGATCTCTATCATCATGTATTCAACTTTAGTTGCGGTCATCTTAAGGTCGTGAGTGATGTGGGTCAGCTTGTTGCTAACCAGTACGGCGATCCCCCGTCCTTCTTCATGCTTTGCTACGGGCCTGTAGCCAGACAGCGTGACGTTAGATGTTAATGTTTCTTGTAAAATGATAACATTTGGCTTCTCTGCATGCGAGCGAATATATTGTTGCAGGGGAGCCCTCTTGGGAAGGTAACCCCTGCAATTCCATTGCCACATCTTGAATGAGCTAGTTTGAGTGGCCATCGTGTTGCTCTTGAGTTGCTGTGCTAACCATCGGAGAGCCGATCGCCCCCGAGCTGTTACTAGTCGATGCTGTTGTTGGGGGTGTAGGAGCTGTAGGTGCCAGCACAGGTGCTACAACGTTTTCTAAGAAGGATTCAATTTTGCTGATCCGCTGATTAGTGCGCTCCTCCATGGAAGCCATGTTGCTTTGGAAGAGCGAGAACTTTTCATTTATCTGCTTAATGCTGTCACTGAGAGCGGAGAGCAACTCGCGAATCTCCGATTTGGCCCTGCCTGGTGCTCTTTCTTGCTCGTTAGCGATTGCCCTCTTTTTAGCGGGTCTCTCTGTATCGATCTTCTCAACCATGGGGACTTCCATTGGCTGGGGAGCGGCCGGTTGCTTATCCGTATCGGTCTTCTCAACCATGGGGATTTCCATTAGCTGGGGAGTGGCTGGCTGCTTGTCAGCCATGACGGGTTGACCGCCCTTCTTAATCTCAGCAATTTCTGTCATCAGTCGAGCTATTGTGTTCTTCATCATCTCGTTTTCGCGCTCAAGTTGTGCTAGTCTGTTGTTACCTCTATCATGCTCTGGCGGTGAGCCCCGCGTTACCTTTTCCGGCGTTCCTCGAACTCGGTCGGCCCAGGTCGGGTAGCACTCGGGTCGGCGATCCCTGGAACAGGACCTCGAGCAGGACTTGAACCGGACTTGGCTGACTCGGCGCCGGGATCCGGAGCGACCCCTGGAGCGTGATCTGGTCCTGGTTCTGGAACAAGAGCGGCCTCTGGATCGAGAGCGACTCTGGGGGCTCTCTCTGGAGCGAGAGCGTCCCCTGGATCGGGAGCGCCCCCTAGGCTCTTGCGGTGGAGGTTGCTCGAAGTGTTTCTTGCTTTCGCTGCTATGTGGTGTTGACGAAGCCCCATTGGTCGAAGCTTCCACCGTCGCACTCTCCCATCGTCTCCTTCTGACGACGTACGGGATCTGGAATCTCTCCTTGCACGTTTTGTCCGCCGTAGGGTGTGGGCCCCCGCACAACCCACACTTTGGCGTGCACTGGTGTTGATCGTCCGGGTTGACTGCCCCACATCCTCTGCAGGTGGACTCTTCGGGAGTCGGACAAACGTCGGCACGATGGCCGAGTTTGCCGCACGCGTAGCAAATATCAACTTGTTTGCGATAAAGAAAGCATTTCACAAGGACTGGGCCATAGCGTACGAAGTTCGGAACCTTGAGTCCGTCGAAAGCAATGATGATTGTGCCTGTGTTCTTAATTCTCTTGACCGCCAAGGCCAGTGGGTTTCTCTCGTTGACGATGTTACGTTCCAGGTCCGAGGGACTGTCGTTGAGGTCGATGTGTCTGATTACCCCTTTGCACGTGGTGTGGGGGGCGGCCTCGTATGCACTTACTTCAAACATTTTTCCAGCCACATGAATTGCTCTGATTCTTGTGTATTTTGAAGCGTTGTCTCGGTTGGGCGTGCTGGCCACCAGAATGTTTTGCTGTATGTTAGGACAAATGATGTCCGAGCTTATCTGCGTAGGGGTAAGACCCGCCGCTTGCACGATCGCTTTACCGATCACGGTCGGTCCTGTCTTGGCAATATTCAGCCCTCCGCGGGGTCGTATGATAATTTTGGCATGTTCCTTGGGCATGGGAGGCATCCGTGATGCCCTGATGATTTTGCTCTTGAGCTTATTTCCATTTTCCTGAGTGCTGAATGAGGCGCCGGCGTTAGGCTTATTCCCCCATACGCCGCCGCTAGGGCGCTTGGCAGAGTCCGCCTTGGCGGACATACGCTTCGAAACTGCCGACTGCCATCCAAATTCTGGTTTAGGATTCAGGATTAGGAGGCACCGAAAAATAAGTAATTAAATAAATAAATAGAAACATTTTGTGCGTGGTTTCTTGGCAAATATTCAAGGCCGTAAGTCAATCCGGCTTCCTTCTTTTGAAGAAAACATGTATATATATATATATATATATATATATATATATATATATATATATATATATATATATATATATGTATATATATATATATATATATATATATATATATATATGTATATATATATATATATATATATATATATATATATATGTATGTATATATATGTATATATATATTGATACGGAACAGCAGCTACACGTAACAATATGTTTAATCAGGCCCTCGCAAGCGTTATACTGCCGTTTCTTAGAAGTAATGAATACTAAGCAAATTTGGTGTTCCATACTTACGTGCATAAGGGCGATAAACAAGAGACGAGCAATAAACATTGCCGAAAATCGCCGAAGCTTTGAATATGCACAATTCCGTTGGCACGTGCGTTGCGACGCCGTCTATGATGGTGATTGACTGCTTGGCCGCAAGTCTTTGTGCGATGCTATATAACCGCGCTTCTGTCAGGAAACCTCAGTAGTTAGTCTGCGCCCGTGTCGTGTTTCTTTCTCGCCTCTTCATTAGCGCGCTATTCATCGTCAGTAAATTTCTCAGTGTCCTGAAAGAGCTTTACGTCACTCCGAGTATGCACTACTCGGGGGGGGGGGGGGAGGTTGTGATTGTGATGAAAATAGAGTGATTGTTAAGCGTAAGGCATGACGAAACTTCTCTTGCTTACAATAGTATCTCCAAAAAATTGCTGCGTGCTAGTCGGTTTTCTCCATATTCATGGTTCATACGAGACGTCCGCAGTGTCGTCGGTGAACTAAGTTACCTACCATATAGTTCGAGCAAAGACGGAGTGGTGTTATTGGTAGGCAAATGTCACAGTGTGTGATTCAAAAATGGACTTAGGCCACTGGGTGCCTGAGAGAACTATAAAAGCCACCTAGTCTTAGTGGGGTAGGGGGGGGGGGGGGCAATGCGGCTGATGTGCATGCAGACTTAAAAGTGTGAGGATGAAGTTACAGCCTAGCTTTGGTGAAAATTTGCTGATCAAGTGCTCGAAAGTGTTTATATACGGGTATTGTTTCGAATGGGGTGTCATACGTGGGAAACCTACAAAAGTACGCTTTATTTTATTTAGCGGCAACTCCACTTCTCGTAGCAGTTCGAAAAAAAAAAAAGCTACTTCGCTGGAAATTGGGCTGCAACGTCGCGTAAGGCAGCGGCCCTTTTACCGAAGTTCTTTTCGTTGAGTCCTTCGGCCGTTTTCGAGCGGGTCGATTGTCGCCGGATCTTCACGGTCTATATAAAGCATTCGATGAGAATGACACTTGCTCTCACGCAACGTACTCGTGATGCGCATTCACCGTCGAACGCCCTCGAGGTGGCTTAAACTGTGAAGATCCTTGAACGCCCGATATAGCTCCTTGAGATGCACGTGGTGCCGCGGGACAGATTTGGGCCGTTTGCGGGTTGAGATCGCGGTTTCGGTGCTGTAGTGAAGCGCTCGAAGAGGACGTTCATCGTTTTCTCCCGACGCGCGACGAATGGAGAGGAGGATGGCAGTCGCCTTCCACGCAGGCGCTCGCGCCACTGGCGAAAACACACGTGTGGCAAATCGGCATATACCTGTAGCCTCTTACACTACAGCTACAAATGTGCTGGCCAACGATTCTTGTTATCTTCAGAACTATATTCGCGGGCAACTTTCTGTGGCAGTGAAGAGAAAGCTACAGAGGCAAAGCGCGCACATATGAGAGCGCTTCTGAAAGGAGTCCCGCGTTTTCATCCACGTCAGTTTAAGCAGGGGAAGAGAAAACATAAACAAGTTATTAGCAACCGTTATTTAAGATAAAACGTAACGCTGGATGTAAAAGTTCGCTTATTTCGCGGCGTCTGGGCAAACGTGAAACCGTCGCACGTGGAATCTGCGTCGATTCAGCGTCTGTCCCGGGCAACCAAAAGCACTGTCAAACGCTGCCGGACTACTTGGCGCCGTAACACATGTGCAGCAGCCACGCGCCCGTAGCTTTTCCTTCATTGCCACAGAAAGTTGTCCGCGAGTATACGCAATGGAACAACAAAAGTTGCCTAAATATCCTCGCTGCGACAAGTGTATGCCTTGAATAGCATCGTTCCTCTGATCATCTGCCGCAGGTGTCCACCCATTCCTTAATTTCTTCTTTCCTCTCTCTTCTTTTCTTCATTCCTTTCTTTGTTTTCCCTATCACTCGTTCATTTTGGGCGAAATAATTCTTCCAGTGGCCCCATTTACGAACAACGTTTGCTCATTCGAAACATCCTTAAGTGCGTTCGAGTCACTCCATCCAGGCACAGCCGGCGACGCGACGGAACCAACAAGACAGATTTCTAAGTGTTCGCCGATCCGAAACATTAGGACTACTGCTATCGTTTTCGGTGGTCCATAAGTCTCAATCTTTACGTTTTCTACGTTTTCATCCAGAAGCTTAATCGGTGAGGTCTAGGCCGCACGCTGAAATCGGCAACGATCAAATGTAGCGAACTCGGTGCAGCTTTTGTTGCGCGCCGCGCCATCATGCTCGACTCTGGCCACCGTTTGATAGCGTTTTACTTCGAGTCGCTTGAAGGGCACCAGCTCGCTTTCGCTCGGTTCTCGCGATAGCTTGCGGAGAGCAGGTTCTGCCCTGTCGGTGACACATTAATTATCTCCGCACAATAGCGTAAATTTGCCTACCGCGCTGTGATAGCGGCAGAAGACTTCCTGTACAATGAGCACGTGCTGGTGAGCGAGTTGGTTATACATATTTACAACGAAGGTGCCAAATAAAACGACGGACGTCGTTTATTTGGTCATCTTCCTTCGTCCATCGTGTCATTTCGCGGCTTCGCTGTACAACGGGCAAGAAAAATTATCCAGTTTTGGATTCTACATGCGGAAGCGGTATATGGGAGCTTGTTACGCACGACAGCGATCGGTAATAATTTTGTTTTCAAATTAGACTGTTGGCAATGACCTATTCATTTTTAGTCCACTTTTTCATCCACGGAGGCTGAATTCACAAAGATCTTTAGTTGCAATAACTGGGCCGCTATAATAAACGTATTTCTTTGGTTTATTGCAATTTACCATCCACGACTGGTCGATCAAGGTGTGTCCGGAACTAGGATCCGTAGTTCTGCTCGCATCACTCACGAAAGACGAGAAACGAAGAGCACTAGAGGAGAGTCCTTAAATTTGTGGCACCCGTCCTGTCTCTGGTCAGCCGCCTTCACTATACTGGTGTTTAGGAATTCAGTGGCAATCGTGCGATTGTCAACGGCTCGGGCAGGATCCGCATAGACGCGCCAGCCAGTTATCATAGCTCAGCTCCGTGGAGTCATAACGGAGGCGAATTTCATTTCGATACACATGCGCCTCTCGTGAGCAACGTTTTAGATCGCGCAGGCACGGAAGACCCATGCAGTGGGGTTTAGAGGGCGGAGTTTGTGAGGAGCTCAAAAGTTGTTACCGAGTATATTCACCCATCGTGCGCTTCAATTATTACATCTCTCTCTATTCTATCCCACATATTTGTGCAACACAGGTTCTTACGGGCTGGTTCATCGCGTGAACTGCTTTTTGAAAACGGGACATGGTAGTTGTTATCTCTCGCATGCGTGCGCTAGTCGTCTGCGTCGGCCCGGGCCCGCATATTTTTACAGCGAAGCTGTATACCTCTACCGTCAAAGGAAATTGTCGTGTCGTTGTGGTAAGCAAAAAAACTCCCCTTACCTCCCATACGTGGGCCGATCCCGAAAATAGTGCAATGCCGGGCCGACCCGCGGCGGAGGTGAAGCATGCGTTAAGCACTCCCCATATGTCGCCTATACCGAAGGTAGCGAAATGCCGGGCCGACCCGCTGCGGTAGTCAGTTCGCCACTAACGGGCCCACATACTCAGCTCCGCTGGTCATCCTTCATCACAGAGTGGTAGGGAACTGAGATCTTTTGGAGACGCTGATTCAGTGGAGGGGCGGTGCAGCCGCTCCTTGATGGAAGGTTTCTACTCTTTCTTGTATTTGTTTCCCTAGTATCATAAACCCTATCCGCAACTTTCGTAGATGGTGGTGACGCCACGTGGTTTGTTCATGAACCAGAGACACGATAATAGGCCTCGGCGAATTTGGTGACTGTCGCGTTTTCAGGCAACGAAAGATGAGGGGGGAGCACGCCAAGCAATACATTTGCAAAAAAGGAGAAGTGGGTGATATTTACGGAAAGCATATCTTAGTTTGCAAGAAATCTTTGTGCGAGAAGGAGTTCTACGTGATCAAATGAGACAGAAAAAAGCGGCAAGTGGTTGCTAAAAGCTGCGTGACTCAAATGCATCACGATAGGTCCCCGTTCAAAATACCCGTCTTTTTATTCCGAGTCTCAAACGCCGGGAGAGTAACCTTCCTAATCGGGGACCTTCTCGTTTCCCGCAGTCGCTGAATCCTTGTATTTTTGCCTGGCTTGCATTGCAGATGGCCCTCGCTCCGTCACCCTCGACCATTATGTTTTTCACTCCTCATCATCATCATCAGCCTGGTTACGCCCACTGCAGGGCAAAGGCCTCTCCCATACTTCTCCAACAACCCCGGTCATGTACTAATTGTGGCCATGCCGTCCCTGCAAACTTCTTAATCTCATCCGCCCACCTAACTATCTGCCGCCCCCTGCTACGTTTCCCCTCCCTTGGGATCCAGTCCGTAACCCTTAATGACCATCGGTTATCCTCCCTCCTCATTACATGCCCTGCCCATGCCCCATGGGCAGGGCATGTGTTTTTCACTGCCTTCCTTCAAACGTACAATAAAAAAGAGAGCCAACAGTCCCGAAAGAAGAAGGCTATTTTTACGTTCCTCCGGTTTGTTCGCTGCTCGCCAACTCCTTGTCCGACTCATTCGCTGTCTCCTGATCAGGGAAAGCCAATAACAGCACATCACCGGTAATAAGATATGTTTTACAGTCGCTGTTATTTAGTCACAAAATGTAAAACACAATTGCTTCATTGCGTTCCTTCTTTACACACGCGCAAACTCTATACTTCGTCTTTTTTTCTTCGTTTCGTAGCTCTTACTACAACACATACCATATTTGAAAGCTCTCGGCCGAAACTAGTTTACACAGCAGGCACAAACATATATATTCGTATTTAGGGCAAATTTTTACGCTTTACTGAGTCGTATGCGTAATAATTTCATGGTATCCCACAAACTCCCTTCAATGGTTTTGTTCTATTGGCAAGACAGGCACGTTGATTTGCAGTATTTACAATTTTACTCATTTAGGTGCTTCATGCGGGTGATCTCATGTTTTCAAGATGTATTCAGTTATAGAAACCTTTTCGCATCCCTCCCTACGCAATAACATAGATCGGAAGAGCAAACACACAGGACTCCCGTATATTCCGAATGCACGCGTTCCGAGAGCCTCGCAATCATCCCGTCGACCGCCACGTTTGATGCACACCCGCACCACCGCGAAAGTTGAGGATACGCACTGCGAGTGCAAGTGTATTTGTAAAACAGGTGTATATGCGGGCCGAAAGCAGGAGCTGAATTTACGAATCCTTTCGCCAATAGCCACACGCCTTAGTGCTGCATAGCAAGCCCCTATGGAGTGCAGGTGAAATTGCTTCTGTCTATCCGGTGCTTCAAACAAAACAAGTCCTCGTAAAGTAATAATGTATTCTAAAGCCGGATACGACTTAAGAAAACAGCAGTTGGCAACCGAGGCACACGAAGCACGCGCCATTGTGTTACTCCGCTAGCCAATCACAGAAGCAAACAAAGTCGTCGTCATGCGACGTTTTCAATATGGCGTCGTACTTCATGCCCCCGGGGGCTTCTGCTGTTCTTCAAGAGTCTCTTCATCGGTGGAAGTGATGAGGTGTGTAGCAGACACGAACAAAGTGTTGGAGTCTGAGCGTTTCACTCTTCGAAAGACCGCGGTACAATTCACTGCTGAGCCAGTTTTACTCGTGAAACTTCAATGCCAACTGAAGTGAAACTTGACAGTGAATAGTTGCAGCGAAACAAGCAGTTCATTTCCGTTCAGCAAAGAATTAAGCTTTCACAGTTCCACTGTAATAGACAAGTGAAAACGAATAAACTTACGCGCTTATAAATTTATTTTTGTGCTTATCGCCTTATTTAGGTAACACGGAAAGTTTGAAGTACAAACTATATGCAGCCTCGGCGAGGAACAGTGGCGGTTATGAGGACACGGGTGGGGCGTCACTGCAGACTTAAGTTGTGTCTGACTATAGGGTGTTTCAAGACGGTGAAATAAAGGCACATACTGGTAGCGCTGACTTAGACTACGCTAAGCAGCTTTACTACAATGTTTCCCTTCTCAAGACCCAGCAACCCTATCATTAAACCAATCAAATGTTTACAGAACCAGTGATGAACATGGGGCTTCACTCAAACTTTTGTGGGCACTGTTTTCACTTTGGGCTCCTGTAAGCGGATCAAATCATCCTTAGCTTTTTTTCGTTTCAGAGACTTCGAGCGTGACACTGCAAGGAGCCGTGACGTTGCAAAGAACCCTGATGCTGCAAGCCACCGCGACGCTGCAAGCAGCTCGCTTGTGTTGGCAGTGGGGATCACAGGAACGGAGCCAACCGCTGCATCTTGGCAACCTAACGCATTCATTTACTATGTGCCGTACCAGTAAAGTACACTAGAATTCTTCCTTAGAAAGAATTTTAACAAATACTGATATCAGACATGTCGTTAGAGAAGGCGTACCGGCCAAACGTAACGAACACTTCCGAACAAAAAATCTTTTTGAATTCAGCCTCGGGTTAACAAGAACGAGTACTGCTGTAAATTATTTAGGGTGCTATGACGTATGCCAGTACTTCTCTTAGCGTTCTCAGGACTTAGCCGTTCATTTATCGCAATAACAGGGCAAGTCGCAAGTTTCCTGTCACAACAGCTTTAACGCTAATAGCCAGCAAAAAAAAACAAAAAAGAAACCTGGCACAAAACCAACGTGAAAGAATGTGGGTTATATATTCCATAACATTTCCGCCTTAAATAGTTGCATTCCGATAACATAAGCAAATTTATCAGAAAGTTAATCATGGTTGTGATGAGTTGTTCCTCTACGAGGAACTTTTTTGGTTTTGTAGACTTCATTTTGCGGAACTTAATTGGTTCGCAAATGTGAATAATCCATGTAAAAGGGACTGGCGTTAATTAGAGAGTGAAATGCTTTCGCTAAAGAAGAAAGCAAATGAAAAAGCATGGCCTAATTAACACTCGAACACAGCGGGAGAACAAGGCAAATGTTCACGATGAAAATTCTTGTGACAGCGCATATTTTGTAATCGTTAGATGCCAGCAAACCATGACGTTTGAAAAATCATCAGCGAAACTGTTCGGCCAAAGTCAGACAGCAATTGCTAAAAAAACGCTTCGTGAATTCAGCCACAGAAACACGAGACAGTCAGGTTTCTGGTGTTCTTTCTTTTTCTTTGTTTTTAGGTTTCATGGCAAGGAAACATAGATAACAAAATGGGGAATTGAAAGGACACGGAAACACCGATAAAAACACTTCGGTGTGCTTATTCAAGACACTTTTTATCGTACATATTCATGAACACAAAAACAAATTGCGGTTGCTTCACGAGCTTCCGGGCAGGAAAGACGCATGAAGTAAAGAAATAAAAAATTTGGAGTTAACCTAGGAGCATGCTGTCCTAATTAACGGGATTTGGACAAAGATTTAAACTCTTATTCCCGGCACTGTATTTAGCTAAAATGTTAATGTACACGCACAGTTGACCGGCTCCTCGGCATAAGAGAAAGCCGGGCAATCTTGTTAGTCGCGTTTCTTTCTTTCTTTTTTTTTTGAGATACAGAAAAAAAGTGTGAGAGAGTGGTTGAGTCGACAAAACTTAGATTGAAGCCAAATGAAGTTTCCAAATTGTGTTCAATTACACTGTAAGGGCGAGGTGACGGTGACAAGAAAAGAGTGCCTGAGCCTAGCGGTGTTAGTTATGTAAACGCTCCTAAAAGGCAAAAGGATGAAAGCAAGATTTTAATGAGTTTCAGCAGTTTTGGAACTACGCGAATTGGAGTAAAATGTATCATATTTCCTGATCTACTCTCTCCTGGCGCATTAATCTCATTGGTGTTGCCTAGCGCAAATACCGCCACACGTGCGGACGCGATGCTCCAGAGAGAGATAAAAGTTTATTGTGTCCTTGATAGGGTTAAGGGGTGGCGTGGGTTGGGAGACTAACCCCAAATCCCCCCCTTCCTCAGACGGCGGCCAGTTCTTGCTTTCTGGCGGCGTCTTCGGCCATCCGGACGGCCCAGAGCTGCTCCTCTGGGTCCAAGCTGAGCAGCAATGTCTCCCACTGCTCGGCCGTACTAATGATGCGTGTGTTAGTGCGGGAGGTGTTGGTGGGTGAGGCTTTGGGGCATTGCCAAATAATATGATTGAGGTCGGCGCGGGCTTTGCACGCTTTGCAGAGTGGTGAGTATGCATCGGGGTACATGCGGTTGTAAAGCACGGGGTTCGGAAAAGTTCGTGTCTGAAGGAGTCGCCAAGTGGTGGATTGAGACTTAGTCAGTGTTTTGTGTGCTGGGGGGTAGCGTAACCGCTCTCTGCGGTAGTGCAGTAGAATTTCTCTGAACGTGACCATTCGGTCCCGCGCGTGACCGCGATGCAGAAGCTCCAGAAATGTGACGCGATGCGCCACTTGTCGCACTCGTGCAAGCGCCGCTATTGTGTTCGTATTCGGCGATGCGACTTTAAACCACAGTGCAATTTGAGTCGCTTGCAGGGCGGGTATCGCGTAATGTCGGATCCTTAAATCTCCTGCTGCTGACTGCTTCCCTTCTTGGTTCTTCTTGTCCTCGTCTAATCGGGTAAATACCAAGTGGCACAAGTTCTTTATTCGAGCACCATACTTATGGGCACACATCCAGCATCGTATAATTCCTGGACAGCAGGCAGTACCTGCAAAGTGGGACGGAAGATACAAAGAAATGTTCGCTTAAAGGTGAAAGAAAAGAACAATGTACGCGAGAGACGTGTTCTCTTCCTTTTCTGCTTCCTCCGAAAATCGAAAACGCGTGGAAGAAAAAAACACACGTCAAACTAGTCTTCAGTCCTGGAAACAATATTGCGAAGCAACTTCCATCCGTAAATAGCTGCACCAGCTTCTGCTTTCTATGCATGCCCGAATAGCTTTATATTAACAAAATTTTCCGAACAAACGTAATTCTTTGAAAAATGCACCTGGAGCTTTCCATGAATATACCTACCTCCTGTGATTCAATTTTCTCGTGCTCAGGGAAGGAACTCCGGAAGCATCCTTTCGAGCCGGGCCAAATTGAGGCGCTTGCTCTGAAAGCACGGACTGAAATGCAGCGTCGTTTGTGCCGGCTGAGCTCTATTGTGATGTGGAGTTTTTTTCTTCTTTTTTTTTTACACGAGCTCGCAAACGTACGCACCTTCAAACACACTTAAGGCACCGATAACAACAAGAGCACCGCTAATCCATCGTCATGCACTTGTCCCGGCAAGTGAACAAGAAAGGATATTTCTATCATTTTTTTTGTTTGCGCCTTGTATTTGTCGCGAAACTGCGACTGCATTGTATGTGTCTATAAGCTATTCTCAAGCGCTGCAAAGGGGCTTTTACTCCACTGAAATGAGGTCCTCTTTCTGCCAAGCGAGGTACGACGAATTTCTCAGACCGTGCAATTGGTTAACAGATTGACAATCGAGACATCCCGCATCGAAAAATAAGCCGATATTTACGTTAGCGCAGCTGCTGTTGGTATCACAATTAATGAATTCGAGTATCTTAGTCAAAATGAGAGCGGAAAGCTTGTGCGATTATAACGATAATAACTGTTCTTGTTCATAGCCAATAGTATTCAGAAAGGTAGGCCTCGTGACGAAGCTACGCTATCCGTCATGACTGGTTGCAAAAGGTAGCGGACAATTATTTTTGTTAACAGCGAATGAGCAAGAACTTCGTTTGACGCATACGCGCCAGAAATTCGAGGGCGTTGAACCTTGAATTGTGGGCTACGGCGCAACATAAATTAGGTTTGCAGCTCTAATCTTATTGCCGGTATTTAGTTGCCTTGTTTCAGGCAAATTTCATATTTAGCACAGCGCTTTGTTTTGTCTGCATAGCATAGTTGTGTCCCGTTTGCGTCAGCGCTGCTAACGCGAATGAAAAATTGCGGCATCCGACTAAGTGCGTCTAAAAGCATAACTCAATTCCGCAAGTTCGCTGTCGTAGCTTTCAGCCCGCACAAGCTCCCGGAGAATGAACGCGAAGACAGCGAATTAGAAAGACAAGCACTACAATAGCCTTGCTCGGGAGGCTCCGCTGTTTTTCACTGTCCTCGGTCACAAAAACCAACAAGCTGCATATAAAAGCTAAAAAGAAGCACATCGTTACCCTGGCCCGAAGAGCAAAAGAGACAGGCGGAATGGGACGAGCTCATAAAATGCTTCCGCAGAAAGCTGGTTGTACATGCAAACAGCGGGAAGCCGGGAGATCCATTTGCCAGTCGAGCGACCGCACTAATCCCCACGAGAGAATGGCTGACTTCAACGGCAGTTTATATGCTATTTGCGTCGATCGGGGGTGGGGGGTGGGGGGAGGACAGGCTGCTCGAATCGGCGACTCCTCGTACACAGTATAACCGTTCTCATCCCCCCATTCCCAAACCCATTGACCGCAACCCAACGTCGTCCTTGTGCCCTTCTGTGCCCAAGACGCAGCTTGAGCGCGGTTTGGATAGGAGATAGGCCTGCTCAAACGTCGGAGCACCGTCACAAAGACAACGTCATAGAATAAGACAAAGTCCAAGAAGTAAGTACATGTGCGCGTGCCCGGATCGAAGAGGAATGATTAGGCCAGGGACCGCGGAAACATATCGGTCGAAGCAAATGGCCATTCAGTGCAACAGCTGGTTCGGCGTACTTCAGGCATCCAACCTCCAATACCCTACCTAACCTGCACCCACCTCCCCAACCTTTTTCAATCCTCGTCTGAGTCCATGGAGGAATACGCGTGTACCCTCAGAGATTAGCGTACACAGCATACGATCATTAAATCCAGCCACATTGCAAGCGCTATTTAATCTGCGACTTTTTCTTGCTTTTATGTGATAGCAATCATATGGACATTCAGACTGGGATACATAGCGCAAAAAATGACACGGGGACAAGCAGAACACAGGTAGAGCGCTAGTCCTGTGTTCTGCTTGTCCCCGTGTCATTTTTTGCGCTATGTATCCCAGTCTGAATGTATCCCACCAACACGCCCAAACTTCTTCCCTGCTAAAGATCATATGGACACTTCGGGGTGCATTTGTGCCGTCGGCACCAACGTCTCCGTGAGGTTCTGCATAAACTCCAACGGCGACAAAATCGTCGCCACGCGCCGTATGCTGTACGTGCGAGTGAAAGCATGCGAATGTGAGCCCTGCGATCGCAGCTCAATTTCGCGCACCCAACGGAGGTAAGCGGGGAGGAAGGGCGTCCTCTGGAAGCGTTCAACCCCGGGTGGCCCGGACGGCCGCGCGTGCCCGGGCGGGCCACTGTATCTTGAAAGCCATCCGCGACGGGTACAGAGCCTGCGCTGTGCTTTCGCGATTTACCTCGCGTTGATCCGGGCGGCTGCACGAAGGTCAAATCGCTCGCTGCTGCTGCCGCGTTTCCTCACTTCAGCGTTTTGATAGCGAGTTTCCGCGGTCATCGAGTGAGATGTGTCCATGTTTACTTGTGCGAGCGTGACACCATATTTGTTAAATTAGTTAGTATGCCTACGTTCACAAGTTTACGCCGCCGATAAAACTGCTATCCAGACTTCGTGTAGCCAGCTGTCCAATAATTTGTTATTTCAATTGATGCTTCGCTTTTCGGGCGAAATTGCGACTTTTCTTTCTATTTCTCTCCCTTTCTCTTTACACAGTGCCACAACGTACAAGCTGCAATTTCGATCGACGCTTATGTGGGGAGTAGTGTTATGAGTTTTCGTAATGAATTTACAGAAGTGGCTGACATCTCTTGCCGCTCGCAGTCGTCAAGTATTCTCTAACAACGGCAAGTAGTAAGCGTGATTGGCCGTTCCTTCGTTCTTTCTTTATTATCCCCTTTCTTTCAATTTTTTATTTTATTTTAGCTTTCTCAAGGAAAACACTGTAACATCTTTGCAGCCTGTAACCGCCAAATTGTCGACGCTTTCCAACCGCGTTTCGATTGTCTACATCTTTGGAGTTGTCTCACCCTGTATCGGAGCCTTCCTATGTTTGGGAAGACCAGTGCTCTATGTCCGGCGAACCCTTGCAGTTTTTACTTTCGTCGCGCTACGGGCCTCGTAGATCAACTGCTGGCCGATTTCGTTTACCAAGTAAGCTATCCTTCCTTTCATCTGTGTGTTTGTAGGTGGTTTGGCGCTCAAAGCACCAACCTAAGTGAGCAGGCACTGTTTACTTCCTCGTTTCGTGTTTTCTATGGCTAGCAGAGACACAATCTTTGCTCGCTTATCGCGACTTTGCAGCAAATCTATTCGGCTCAACGAAGGGGATGTTGGACTGCTTGTAAGTCGCGACGGTTTCCCCAAATAGCTAGGTGAAAGAGGTAGAAACGAAAAGGAAAATAAAAAGGGGAATGAACAGCAGAAGACAAGGTAAAGATTTATACGATGTCGTTCTGTTACCGTTTGATCTCTCACGATGGTCGGTACCGGCATCACGTCAGGAGCGGGCTTTTCGCTTCAACTTCGTGGCCTCGTGCTTCGCCACCGTATCTCCTGCGGCGTAACGACCGCGCTGAAGGAATGTGGCCCTTTTCCTCCGTGAGCCTGGTGGACATAACGCGGCTAGGCTGCGTAAATCCTGTTGCATGCGTGCTTTACCGTATGTTACACGCTTCTGCATAACAGATCCGAATCGACTTTTCGCTTTTGGCACAGTTCCACAACGATGCCGTATCTGTTTTGCATGGCCTCAAACACAGGATGACGCGTTGTCGCTTTCGCTTTCTTTTCTTTCGCGACTGCTACAAGACTCTAGTGCTGCTCGAAAGTAAGGTTTGCTTCGCCCGCACATCCGCTTACGCCACCGCCGCCATTGTCGTCATTGTCAAGTGGTCGTCAGGTCACCTACGTCGTCCTTCTCACTTTCATTTTCGCTGGGAAACGCAATTTCCCCCAACACCTGTCAGCGTGATTAGAACTCAAAACATGACTGCAGCATGTGAAATAGATGGTGTTTAATATATGGTGACCATGACTCGTTTCGAGCTTCCACATTTGCCTCCGGCGCATGCGGCATGCTTTAACATCGCCCTCGAGATCCGTTGCTGTTACGCAAATAGGAGTCACCGGATGGGGCGTGGACACCGCGTCTTAGAAACTGGACACGCTAGCCACTGCGCTTTTGCCAGGCTTTGGCACTCGGGCAAATTGCACTGTACTGTTCTGTGCCCGATCGCGCAGCATCTTAAAAGTGGTGGCGTGGTTGCGTGCATTTCGGAGTCTACAAAAATCAATACCTTTTCCATTGAAGAACAGGACGCCGTTCCGTGCATCGCAAAAAGAAAAAGAGAGTTATTGATGGCGGCACTGAACTCCAAGGCCTTACATGTATTTCCACTGTGCAGTAAACCTATTCCAGTAAACAAGTTCTGAGCGTGTGAAGTCCTGCAGCTTTTGTTTTTCAGCGAAGCTATCTATGGCTCAGATCCAGGGTTACGTGGCGTCTGCCAGCAGAAATTATCATCATCATCAATGACTCGAGCATCGTCGGGACTGCAGAAGAACAGTGCGCGTATGAAGAGCGACAACCGACGAAGCATACCGCGAGTCAGAGAATGGCGCGAAGCGCCGGGGTCAACGTGGATGAGTTCAAGGGTGAGAACGAAAGAGACTTTCTTGAGCGTTATTTCGGCTCTGCCTGCAAAGTCTGTGACAGGACATGGCTCGATAACGACCGTTGTCGTAATGGGAAGGCCGCGTTTACGGAGGTATGAGCCACTGCTTAAGCGGGTATGAACCATTCATTGTCTTACGTGATGGACACATCTAATAACAGAGGTGATACGCGAGTGTGTGTGCGTACCTATACCGTCACGGTCACCACATATAAGGACAATAATTATGTTGGTACCTTTGTTCAAAATTCTGTGCCACCTCTGTGCCGTGCGCTACATAGCTTCGCTGGTCATCCACCTTCACGAGGTGCAATGGATCACGAGTTTTTTTTTGTTGTTGTTGTTACATGCCCACATGCTTCTCCTTGTACGAGGCGCTCGACATTATGATATGAAAGCGTCAAATGGCCTCATAACCGAAAAAGCCGGCATCGGTCCTTTGTAGCAGCGAAACGGGACCTAAACTCGCATTTACATTGGCTGCGACGCCACGTCACGAGCTGCGGCTCGACGTCGATGATGATGATAGCAATAAAGTTGCTATCATCATCATCGACGGAGCAGAGCGGGCATTAGGGCCGCCTTAGCGCGCCAGGTCTTGCTCGAGGGTATCGCGCCATGCCACGTTACCATCGTTCTCGGAAGACTGTGTTATCCGAGCATTCCTTGTTCGCACGAGCTCTCACCTGAGTTCGAACTGCGCCTCGGTAAGGCCAAATCGAAACGCTTCAAGCGTCTCAACGCGCTTGCTTGCCCGCGAGGAATAAGTAACGCGAAGGACGGCTCAGTGGCGTTCAATTCGACATTAATGCTTTCGCATTCATAACTCATAAGAAGTGATTAGGTGTGCTTGGATTCTTTTATCTGACAGAAATCTTAAGGCCTTTGATGCGCTAACCTATACTGACAAGTTTACAGGAAAGTGAAAAGTCAAAGTCCGTGAAACGAGTACATTCTTCGATGGACTGGCCTCTCGACGAAGATATACACTATCCGTCACTGTGCATATCCTCATTTGCATGCCGCAAAAACTAGTGGACAATTATTTCTGTTAAGTGCGAATCAGCAAATACTTATTTCGATGCAAAAGTGGAATAAATTCGGGAGCATTAAACGTTGAATTCTAGGGCACAACATAAATTAGGTCTGTAGCTCAAAACATATTTCCGGTATTTACAGCGTTGAGCGCACAGAGATACTTCTTCACCTCAGCTAATGATAGTGTGCTCTGTCATAATCAATCATGCGTCCTGTGCTAAAATAAAAATGGCGTGCTCACGCCTTAATACACTGGACAGAAAGGATAGCTTTGCTGGTGTTGGTTGCAAACAAAATTCTCACAGTTCGTCTGCAAACAAACTTTTGCAACGTCGGTTCAGCGCACGCCCATACGCGGTCTTATTGCAGCAGGCCGCTTCAAACACATACGAGAGATGAGAGTGGGCGCGCGTTAGTTTTGATGCATCGGGCCGTCAGAAAGAATTTGAAGCCACTCCATTCACTCTTGTGGCGGCCGTCATCGCTTGCTGGGGCCCTTTTTGATCGATCACTTCCTGGATTGCTTGGACGGGGGCACTTTCACAGCCATCGATTAGCAAGCTGTACAACTGAGTCCTTCATATTCAGCCATGTCTGATAATTTGTTGTGTCGTTCGAGGCGTACGGACGCGTCCAACGCGCCGCTATCACACTAGCAATTCGGTTCGGATTGAGACAACAAAATTACTCATTTGTTATGCACTCTAAACACAGAGGGAGGGCTGGACACACCTCATGCCGAAGTAAGTGCACGTGTTATTTACATGTTCATACTTGTTTAATTCGAACACATTCTTGCAACAGATAACGCTTGTTCCATATTTTCACCTGGATCTTTGGAAGACGCGCAGGTTACCTGATAGAGAAATGATAATGTCTAAGAATGTTATTAATGTTATCTACTGGTTATGTTTTCAGTTATCCCATTTGGGCCCATGTCGCAATTGCAATATACAAGCTGAGCAATAGTGTAGTCATGTCTACTTAGTAGAAGTTCTGTCTACTCTGTAGACATGGTTTTCTAGATATTCATACTTAACGTGGGCCGCGATGTATACTGGTTTTGAATTCAAGGTACTTCCGAACTCCTAGATGAGCGTTTTGTGAAACTGCTAAATAGAACCCCATTTTACATGAAATTTTTGTATAAGCTGGGCCCGGACATTGAGATTGCTTAATTAACCAAGCGAATTCTCCTTTAAAAAAGGAAAGAAGCACACGAAACGTACACTGAAACTCCGTTTTCAATGAAAGTCACTTTTCGTTCTTTCCTGCTTGTACTTTGCAGTAACTCGTACCTCACCAAGCGTTCGCAAAGCCTCGCATACTTTGCCAACAACGTCGCGGTTCATCAAAATTCTTGCAGTGCAGGTGTCACCATATACGTGTTCGCGCTTAGTCATCGGTTACTGGTACGCAGTGTGCACACGTTTCCTAATCCCCTCGACAACGAGCCAGTACCGACCGCTTCATTTTGAACGACACCGCATTGCAGTGGGTTGTGGCACGTAGCATACAAGACTTTATACCTAGGTTGTAACAATCGTATGTCGTTCCCGTGTGACGCATAGTGTGTCCAGCTGCCACGCGCGTTTTGGAGATGCATGCCCGAACGGATGAAACGTGCGGGTCTCACTTTGCGTGTCCATTTACTCTCCTGCAACCTGCCTGACGCTGGCCAGTCGGCAATATCGCCACTTCCCGGCATGGCCGTGCGGGTATATAGTTTCTGGATCGTTGCAGGGGAATGCGACGTGCGAAAAGCGTAATTCGGGCTCAGGCGAGGATGCCCGCCCTCTCGGTTCCAGCTTTTTTGTACATTGCGCGGGGATACTGCTCGGTTTCGTTGCTTCAACATCGTAACGCGCAAGGCTCTTCAATCGCTCAAGCTCACCAAATTTCTTTTCGCCGCGTTCATTACAACAAATGTTGCTTGCTTTTTTTAAATACCGTGCCTTCATTTTCTAGCGCCCGCAGAGTTGGGGGAAAATGTCAAAATATCGGTAATTCTAAATCGCTGAGAAGCGCAATTGTGCAATGGTAACATCATGTTACATACGTATTTAACATTGTAGTTTTCCAGATTGTCGTGGCATTGTTCTTAATGCAGTTCTATGCAGCTTGTATTTACGCAATCAAGCGTTGGGACAGAAGTCATAAGTCTGTCTAGTTATGTGTTAAGGCAGGATCAGGCACGGCGCAGTTACTGGGCTGCCCAAATCTGTCGCTCACAGGCACACTGGCGAAAGGCTGAGAGGTGAGCATTAGCTCTTCAGAACGCGCTAAAGCAGCTGTCAGCAAGAAATTGTGCACATATATGAGGAGCATAGATGCGCATAATGTTGCTGTCTTCATAGCACCCATATTTATCCTAGAAAATGTTATGAGACAGTTGAAAGCTCTGCGATATATATATATATATATATATATATATATATATATATATATATATATATATATATATATATATATATATATATATATATATATATATATCACAGTGTATTCATAAGGTTGAGACAATGATTGAGATAGCAACCTGTTAGAATATTACACCAGGTGTAAGACTCGTAGCTCTAGTGGCAGTGTGAAATGAAGTAAACGTAAGCGGCCTAAGTAAAAACGAGCTGCTGTGTTAGAGTTCCTTTGTTTGAATCTTGCCATCGGGCAGTTTCATTGATGTTTATTAATTAAAGGCTACGCGTTTATTAGCGACTTTACCACCACTTCTGTGTATCAGGTATGTTTCAAACCGCTTCCTTGGCCGATCGTGGAGGTAGTGCACAGCCGGGCCAATAAATTTTCATCATTTTCAGGTGTGAGCTCTCTTGTTGCGCAATTCTAAAATTTTAAGTATGACGAGCTTTAAGCTAAACGGAATGCGCTGTTGCTGTTTTGTTTCATGACATTTGTTTATGGCCTGCCGTTCTCGAAATTCTGAGGAATAAGTTTGTCAAGAGTGTAAGACATGGTATAAGCAACCTTAATGATAGAAAGGTGTGGCAGTATATTTAACTTTATTTATTTAGTACCGCAGGCCTAAATGTAGCCCTTGCAAGACGGCCTTACACGATAACATACAGAAGAAGCAAAAGAAGCAAAATAACTACATCTGATAAACAGCAAAGACCGCAAAACTAGACCTGCATGCCTACACATCAACATAATGAGAAATACAGCCACAAATTATTCGGTAGATATGGTGTGGAAAGGAAATTCCATTCGCAAATGGTGCGTGTAAAGAAGGAAAACTAGTACTTGTTTGTCCTAGCATAGTAACGTGTTATTGAATCGAGTGATGGTGGCGTGTAGGTTGTGCGGACAGGGGGCATATATATAGTTAAGCGTCCAGGGTTGGCTTATCGTGGACTACGTGATGTAGACAGTCTAGGCGGAATTTCTGTCTTCTTAGTTCAAGAGAGACAATGTTGATAGCCACAGTTAATTCTGATGGAGAGTCAGGAGGTTTGCTTAGAATAAATATAACGTACAGCATTTCTCTGGATTCTCTCAAGAGTTTTAATATTGAGTTTAATGTGTGGGTCCCATGCAGCTCAAGCATATCCTAGTTTTGACCGTATAAAGGTTATGTAACTGCGTAGTAAAAGATCTGAAGGGTAATTTATAAATTTGTTTCGCAGGAAACCTAATTTGAGGAAGATAGAATAATATATGTCGTTAATGTGCAGGTTCTAAGAAACGCTCTTAATGAATGCTGCAGGTGCAAAGGTACTTATAACAGTCAGCTTTCGTTAGTGATATTGACTCCCTTTTTACACATACTCCAGTGGATTCTTTCTGTGTGTTATGCCAAGGCAAACAGTTTTATCTGTCTTGGCATCCCATTCTCCGCACCAAATAAATGACTTATTCCAGCTTAAATATGGTTCACTCTGATGTTCCAGAAAAGTAAATGCACAAAATACAACACAGCCACCTGCGAACAATCTAATTCCTATTCCAGGCGTGACAGCAGTAGCAGTGTCATTACTATGTAAAAGAAAGAGCAGTAGCCCCAGGACACTGCTTTGGGGAACACCTGATGTAACTGGTAGAGAGCTCGGATTGTTCCCATCGACTGAAACATACTGTTTGCGGTTATCCAGATTGTCCGCAATCAACGAATTTATTATGTCTGGAAGATTAAGGTTTCTTAACTTTACAATAAGCTTTTTTTTTTAAATTACCCTATTGAACGCTTGCTGAAGTCCAGAAAGACAGCGTCAATTCGACCATTACGATCCAAAGTTTTGGTAAATGTATCAACAACTGTAACTAATTCTGTGACAGTGGAACAACCTCTCTGAAGCCATGTTTGCAACTTGATAATAGCGAATATTAACGCGATAGCGTTAAGGACCACATGTCGCAGGAAATCCGGTGTCCCCGTCGGCGTCCGCCGTCAGCGGTGTTGTCCACCAGAAAAAAATCATCCCGAATCTCAACCACGCAGGCCTCGGCCCCGGCAGCCGCATTTCAATGGGCACGAAATGCGAAAACACCCCTGTGCTTAGATTTAGGCGCAGGTTAAAGAACCCCAGGTGGTCCAAGTTTCTGGAGTCCCCCACTGCGGCACGCCTCATAATCAAATCGCGGTTTTGGCGCCTAAATCCTCCTACCCCCTACCTGCCTACCCCCCCCCCCTCCGAATAAAAAAAAAACACGCTGGCCTCTTTCGTGGCGCTGAGACGTTACTGAACTGATTGGATTTCTCGAAGTGAAATGCGTCAGAAGATTCGTAAAAGCCGACTTGCACACAACCTACAGACGTGATAGAGTCGGAGTGTAACTTCAATATACGAGAAAACATTTTAACCAAACAAGAAAACACTATTTTGTTACGCGGAAACTCGAACACAAGCACAAACACATTTTTCCTTGCTTACGGGGTACGAGATTTTGCTCTAGCTGCCCGGCACGGCCGCCGGGATCGGCCCACCATTGTATTATATCAAACCCCGTGTCGCGGAATATGCGGTGTAGGCGTCGGCGTCACGGGGTCCGACAACGCTATCGCTTAAGCTTCCTCCAAGTTTTTCTTCTATGAATTCATTCATCCGAGTTGCAGCTCCGCTCTCTCGGAGTCTCACCACAGCGGATCACGTAGCATGCCGTCACACCTGCTACGCTCTCCGGCGGCTCAAACCCAATGCGACGCGATGAATGACCTTAATTGCGAGATATGGAGTGGTAGACCTTTCTCTTTAACACACAACTTGATTACGAGGCATGCCGTAGTGAGGGATTCCGAATTAATTTTGACCACCAGGGAAACATTAACGTGTCCCCAATGCACAGGACATGGGCCTTCTTGCATTTCACCCCCATCGAAATGCGGCCATCGAGGCCAGTATTCGATACCGCGACCTCGCGCTGAGCAGTGCAACACCACAGCTGCTAAGCCGCCACGGCGGGTGTTTAGAAAAGCGTGACTAATGAGAGGTCGAATCCCTCTCTTCCAGCCCACCACCCACTTGGGTACTTGACTGGCTTAAATACATACGGATCCTCATAGCCACGCCGACGACAACTATTCGCTTAAAGTGTCCATATAATTGCTATCATCACATTGAGACTGCCACGCTAATTTGAGCGTCGTGAGTCTGCGTTCGAGTTTGGAGCCAACCCTACGTCCAAGGGCTATGAGATGCCATTTTGTATAGCCTAAATAGTTTCTCAGCTCGCCTACGTAGAGTATTTTCCAATATTTCTTTGTATCCTAATATGTTGCAAAACATGCAGACGTGGTGCAATGCACTTGTGCAACTAGCATAAGCCTTTTATCTAATTTACGATCGAAAAAAAACCTAACACAAAATAAACAAACATTATGGTCAGTCAGCAGCTACCGGCATCGACCGTCGAACCATTACGTTTTAGCATTTTAGGCGAAAGCTTTAGATATATCTTTTTCAAGGGGGCGTTGTGAGGTGCATAAAATATACCTTGACTCAAAAAAGGCCAGAAGCAAACAAAGCATGTCTAGCCGTATATAAATAAGAGATGATGAATGATTATCAAAGTTAATCAACGATTGATTACTGATTTGAATAAGGTGTATTAAGTTAGGTAAAGGTGGATTACAGTAGGCTTCACAAGGCTTTCGCCTTCGCTCTCTTAGGCGATAGCCAAGGACACCTGGAAATTTTAAAGCTTTACTGGCCGCGAACTTTCGATTTCGCCGTGGCAGTGCTCCGAAGAGGCGCATGACGTTACAACGCGTGCCTCGCCGTGGATGTTTCTCTCTCTCTCTCGCTCCCTAGTCACTACTGCGCATGCGGCGCTAGTAGCACCGAGCCACAGGCGTTCCGCCGCTGTGCAGCGCCGCGCCTCATGCCGCCGCCGTTTGATATGACGTCATACGCGTTCCTCGTCGTTGCGCTCGCCTCCGCTCGCTTCGCCAGCTGCGTCGCATGCCTGATAACATGTCGGAGGATTGAAAAGGAGAGCTTGCGTGGGCCGCAACCACAGTTTAGGCCGTAGTATGGATGGCGACAGTTCTGGTAAGCAGGAGGAGGCCTGGAATCGACATCGGAACGAGATGAAGACGAAATGAATCGCCCAGGAAACAGGTTAACAACGCGCGGAATGACAGGCTAAACGCCGCAATATAGCTAGACAACCAGACTAACCTGGACTTGCAATCAAGATTAACCAAGGCTAACCATGCTATGCCTTAGCTTTCGCTACATATATCATAGCATAGCCGAGCTAAGCCACTGCCAACTTTTTGCACCAGGTCGTATAAAGCGCTTATCTTTTTTTCTTTGTTGATTTGGTCACTTTGCTGTATACATCGGACGAAAAAATGTGGGCCAGCTTCGTAGGCAGACCAGTCCAACACAGGGTCTTAATGTGGGCCGATCCGGAAAGTTTTTCAGTCTAACACAGCGTCTGAAAGAGAAAGCTGTCACGATGAAAAAATGCGATAAAATGGCCCGTGACGCAGACCCCAGGCATTTCCACGTGGGACTTGGGCACGAGAAAAGCACGCGTGCGTTTGCGCGCTAACGGTTAGAGCATACATTTGACTGCTGTGCTGGAAGGGACATGTTCGATCCCACCATCGGTCATGCGTTACTTTAAACAAAATTGGCAGACTCCGTCGAGTTTAGAAATATGGAACTCCAGCTGCGCTGAGCGTACGCGAGCGCGTGACAACCTGCACGAAATCGCAAACTGGCTACAGATAGGAGGTACAGAGACGCCGCTTTTCTAATTAAGAGTGCAAGGTCTTCTGTGAGGCGCACATGTGCTGATGTTGTGACGTCACAGTCATCACATTTAAAGTCTGTGGTCTCATACTTCGAAAATCAGCGTCACTAAGTTGTGGAGTCTAGAAAAGTATACTTTTATAGATATGTATTTTAATAATTTTACTATTATTGCCACAGCAAGCAGCAATTATAGGGATATTCCAGGTGCATTCGCGCAAGGGTCACTGCCGCCGTGCTGTCCTATCGTATCGACGGTTCATGCGGAGCACAGGCATCGAGGTTAGAAAGGTGGGTGTTTGGGCGAGTTGGTATTGCATTTCTGAATGAACACCAGGGCGAAACAGAGATCGCCAGAACACATGCGCTGTGTTAGGCGCATGTGCTCTGTCCTTTTGTTGTTTTGCGTTGATACTCATGTTGATACGTTGATACTCACGGAGGCTGGAAGGAGTGATGAATGAAGTACGCGAACGTGAATGCAGTGACATGAGGAAAGAGAAAAAAGAAATTACCGTCCAAGCACTCCGTACAGATGGGTAACCAGCGGAGCTGAAACATGAGGCTCCCGTGTTTACCATTGGATTAATCCCGACAGTTCATTAAACGACGGCTGCAGGAGCCTGTTCTTGAACCCAGGCTGCAGCATCGGCACGGTGTAGACGAGCTCGTTCCCGGTTCTGCTCGCGGCGTTGCTGATCGAAAGTTGCCTGCTCATTAGGAATAAGTATGACGCATGGCCTACTCATTTCGGTGCTGGAGAGAAACGGCTGCACGCGCGCTCAGCTCCGACGAAGAGCAACGACCTCACTACTGGTACAGCTAATCCAACACCACCTAGGAAGCTCAAAGCCTTTTCACTCCAAACCATGCATCATTTTACCTGGCATGACTGCCATAGAATCTCATGGGGATGCTCCCGAGTAGGCAACCGTGATTTTTGACGTCACTGCTTTTATCAGGCCAGCCCTGTTAATAGAAAGTTTGAACCAAGTAGCATGACGTCATGGATCGGAGTAAACAACGCTTGTGCTATCTAGGTGGTGTTGGCTAATCACACGCATCTCTTTGTCTCTTTTTATTTTGCGAATGAGCATGGGGTTGTGCTCGAGCAGTTTTGGCGTAGAAACCACTGACATACGCATGGACGGACGGACGGACGAATTATATATTCGTATACAGCTTCGCTGTAACAAGATATTGTCACGTTGTAGTGGCCGTCAAGAACACAGTAGCAAAACTGTGAATGGTGAAATTAACTTTTATTGGGCGAGCTTGTGCCCGCGAGAGCAAGGGAGAACGAAACCCTAACGAAAGCGGTGTGCACAGCCGGCGATCGCTGGAAATCTGATCAGCGGGTCTAGCGCGTCAGCTTTTATACCTGAGTCATCGAAGGTTCCAGAGTAAGCGCACGACCGTTTCTTCCAGAAAGCACTTCACAATTCGCGCTACTCATACAATCAGATTGCACAAGATTGGGGAACATCAGACAACGGCTAGAACCATCAATAACATTCGAGAAACGTCCCATACATGCCGGCAGGTCCTACGACGAGCGATAATGTTTAACATCTGTTAGCCTGTGAAAAGTGGTCACCGGTGAAGGATAAACAAATAAACGTGTCATTTTCAACGAGGACAAAAATCTGAGCGCCAAGACGGGCTAAACGCGCACTCAGAAACGCAAATAAACAAAAAAAGCATATAAAAACGGAACCAGTTGTTGCGATTCGCTTATTTTAGAGGAGGCCAATAAGACAGAACTACAGAGCTCAGAGGTGATCAAACGCTGGGGGATCACGAAACTGGGAAGAAAAAAAATCGCAGTTTCGCACGAAAAGTGAAGCATCGATCGCGATAACAAATCAGTAGACCACCTTAAGAAATAAGGATAGTAGTATTATCAGCCATATTAGCTTGCAAAACTTTGCTTACTAAGTTAAGAAACATATAGTCGCGAGCGCACAAGTGAATATGAACACATCTCACTCGATAACCGCGGAGGCTCACTGTCAAAATGCATGGAGCGAAGAAGCGCGGCAGCAGCCGCAAGTAAATTTTTCTTCGTACCGCCTCTTCTTTCAACGTGAACTAAGCGGCGAAAACACAGCCCACACGAGGCTATTAGCACTAGAATTCTGTGCTTATCGCAGATCGTTTTCAAAGTAGAACCCGCGCGGCCTCGCATACGCAGCAGCCGCCAGAGTAGAACGCCTCCACACTCGCCTCCCTGCGGTGCCTTGCGCGCGACACAAGACGGTGCGCTTCGTCCCCACTTTCCTCTCTTGCCCACGCGAAACTGAACACTATCGTCGGCTCAGCCTCGCTCGCTTTCCCTCGTACACACAGTATACGGCGCACGGCGACGATGTTATCGCCCTTGAATTTTATACGAAACATCACGACGACGGCGACAACGATGGCAGAAATGTGTCTGTAGTGTCCACATACTTGCTATTGCCATAAAAAGACTTAAAGCGAATGGAAACATTATTGAAAGATTTTGGAAAGAGGCACTAGAATTCATTCACCCTCACTTGCGAATTCAATCCCTCTCGACCTGGGCTGTGATGATTGGCGCTATAGTCACCGCCGTGCACGGCTTGCCAACTCTGCACATCATGCAGTGAATCTGGTGTGCTGAGATTGGGGGGCTGAGAATAGCACTTTCTCAACTGTATTCTATTTAGAGTGGCGTTCTGAGCGCCCGTTCCTGTGTTAAAGCGCACGATAACCCACTGCTAGTCGCACCAAGCATGACACCCAAATAATGATATAGTTGACGCAACCCGCGCTCATCGACGCTCTTCTCGAAAAAAAAAATAGACATGCTGCATTGTACCGACGCCCAATAGTTAAACGCCGTCATAAGGGTATACGGCTCCTGTAGTCAGAGCCTGCATAGATTAATCGCTAGGTGTCGTAGTAGCCGATAGCACCGGCGCGGCCGCTGGCATAAAAAAATAAAGAAAAGTTGTTGCCTGTCTCGTGCATCGAAAACGGCGTGATCTACTGTGGCGCCTACGGCCAAAAACTGTTGTCGGGCATCGACTCACGAAAGTCTCAGTTTCGCCAGAAAGGCGAAGCATCGATTGCCATAGCAAATTGGTAAACAGCTATGCGAAGTAAGGATAGTACCTTTATCAGCCGTAAAAACTTCTAAGCATTCACTAATTAAATCACAAGCACGGTGTCGTACCCAGCCACGGCGGCCACATTTCGATGGGGGCGAAATGCGAAAACACCCGTGTACTTAGATTTAGGTGCACGTTAGAGAACCCCCGGTGGTCGAAATTTCCGGAGTCCTCCTCTACGGCGTGCCTCATAATCAGATAGTGGCTTTGGCACGTAAAACCCCATAATTAAAGCACGGTGTCACGCGCGCACAGGTAAACATGAACACATCTCGCTGGGACACCACGGAAACTCGCTCTGAAAACGCTGGAGCGAGGAATCGCAGCGGCAGCAACGAGGGTATTGACCTTCGTGCATCTCTCGCCTGAACGCAGGTCGCTTTGAACAAGAGGCCCGCGAGGGCGCGCAATTTGGAAACGTCGCATATCGTTTTCGATATAGTAAAAAGATAGCAAAAATACGGCGCCCTCACGGCCACGCCGTATAAGCTGCAGCTGCTGTAGAAGAACGCCCCCTTTCCGGCGCGCCAGCCCAATACCACGTAGATAGCACAAGGCCTGTTTACTCCCATCCATGACGTCACGCCAGCTGGCCCGCAATTTCCATTGAGGAGGCTGGCGTGACGAAAGCAGTGACGTCAAAATTACTATTGCCTACTCGGGAGCATCCCCATTAGATTCTATGGCAGTCGGGCCAGGTAACGTGACGTCATGAATCGTGGTGAAAAGGCCTTGTGCCATCTAGGTTGTGCTGGCCAGCCCCACGCCTCGGGCGTGGCGCAAGAGGGCGCACTTCCACACCGCCTTCCTCGCTCGAGCACGCGAGATTGAGCCGCGTTCGCCGGCTCACCCTCGCCCGCTTTCACTCACACATACAGCATACGGCGCGCGGCGACGACTTTATTGCCCTATGACTATACACGGAGCCTCATGGCTACGCCGACGCCGACGGCAGAAAGGCGCCTGGAGTGTCCATAGAGCTGCTGTCTCAGTAAAGAGCACAAGGAATGCGCCACGAACGCCGTCACCCGTCGGAGCCAACGCGTCCTACTCTGGACAGGTAGCGCCGTTCGGGCCAGCGAAGCGGCGGGAACGACACTACGGCGCTCACGCTCGTTCCCATTGCAGCTCGCCTGACGCGGCAGGCCGGAACATTTTACGGCGAAGCTCTTTGTGGTTAGGGTTCCATGGCATTTTTGTTCTGCGTGGAAAAAACCGTGGGCCGATACCGGAGATGATGCAATACCGGCCCACCGGCGGCGGAGGTGAAGCAAGCTTCAAGCACTCCGCCAACTTGCAAAAAAAGAAAAAAAACGTTAAGTTCAATGTTTAGGATCCAAATAGAACCCGTATCAGATATTAAGCTGATAAGAACAGATAATACTCTTTGACCCGTGTCGGCCATGTGTACGTTCCCACCGCCCACTCGAACGCCCACTCTTTGTGGGCGTTCGAAGCGCTTGCGTATTTCCTTTCCTTCCAATCTCCGGTGGTGGCCGTCCCATTGAAATATCACGCGTGTCTTAATTCCTCTGGCTCCTCGGGGTGGCGGACCCGTTGTTCACGCGGATGTATATAAATATCACGGTAAATGAGCTCGTACCTTCGTTCAAAATTCTGTGTCACCTGTGTATCTTGTGCTAAGCAGTTTCGCCGGTCCTCCACCTCCACAGCGTGGAAGACCTCATGATCTTTTGTTATCTAGTGGTCGTGGCACTGGTAGCATCGTGAGACACTGACCATGACGAGTAATGCTCTTGGCACAGCTGGCACCGGCCAGCGCTGGATCTGGGACCGCGACTTCCGACATAATCTTGACGCGGTGATCCCCAAGCTTCAACGCACCCTTTTGCAGCGCGTCATGACAGCGTAGTAGCCGCGTCATAGAAGTGTTCTCCGTGGCTATAGATGGAAGGGTGCGCTGTGGCAAGAGCCGTTAGGCAATTTGAAAGCGTGTTTTTGTAGCAGCGTGAAATGAATAGGTTGACACCGGACGACGTACTCCAGGTAAAAAGCACTCAAGAATTGTGCTTGCCAGTCGGTGCTCTAGCTCCTCTGAGGCAGCTCTAAGCGGTTCTCGTTGTTGCAACTAAAGCAGACCCACCTGCCCCCACCCCCCGAAAAAAAAAATAAGGAGAACTTGAAGTCAAGTTTAGGTGATTTAGTACGAGCTTTGCCAACTTTCGCGAGACGAAAAAAAGCCATCACAGTTATTCAGCTACAGACATGTACAGCGAGGTGGTTTAATATTTCAACGTTGGGCTCACATTACGTGGCCGCTTCGATACGCTATGCTAGCAGCGATGTTCTTCTCCTTGATAGCTATTTCGCCGTTTCTACATTTATTCTACCAATGCGGCCGTGGACGAACGGGACCTGTACAAGGATTTTCTTACGAACCGCTCGTAAATGAGCAGTCACCTGCGGCCTCTAATTAAAATCGCATCTGCGTTCATCTGAACAACAACCAAGCGAACTCTGCGCGTTGGTCTAGCAGTGCTGCGGAGAATGCCGGCCAGCACACGTAACGGCGATTATCCCGTTTTCGGATGCGGAGCGGAGAAACTCATTAACTCATCCGCGTTTTCAGGCTTGTCACGTTGACATCCCTCCTCTTTCAGTATAAACGTGTATCCATCCACGCGTAAGGGGGAATAGGTGGGGGCGGCGGTAGTGAGGATATGCGCCAGCGTGGTCTTCTTATCGGGACAGAAGGGCGCTCACATTAACGAGAACCAGGAAGGGAGGAGCTCTAATCAGACCCTGCTGAGTGAATGGGGCCGGCAAAACTCATCGCTTAAACGCGGCCTGCGAGAGCACAGCGGTTGGGCCGCTTCAATAACCGGCACGACGTCGCGGCACTGCTCGCCTAGTTTGAAGTAAAACTCTTGCTTGGGCTAGTTGGTTCATGCTTGAAGTAAGTAAAGGCAAGGAGCAGAAGACCAGGACTCAGGAAGAAGAACACAAACGACAGGACCGGCACCCTGTCGTTTGTGTTCTGTCGTTTGTGTTCTTCTTCCTGAGTCCTGGTCTTCTGCGCCTTGCCTTCACAACTTCGCCTAGTTTGTCGCCCTCCAGGGATGCCGATGACGTGAAAATGGATGACGGAGGCGCAGGATGTAGGGCTTCTGCGATGAGCTGAGCAAGAAGAAATGCGTTTCGTTTCGAGCATTGTTGGAGAGAGGTGGGAGCCGCAATCGCTTTCACCCGCATATATACGGATCAAGGCCTCATGAGAAGTGAGGTGCGCGATGACAGCGGCTCGAATAAAAAAGTCCCAAAGTTAGTGACAAGTTCAATGGCTAGTTACCCTTACAATAATTTATACGAACTTCAATTGAGTTCCTGCTGATTTTTGTCCAACGACTGTAAAAGAATACCAAGTTGTCAAAATTATTCCGGAGTCCACCACTACGGCGCGCCTCGCAATCATATCGTGGCTTTTGCGCGTAAAACGCCATAATTTTTTTTCAAAGGTTTTGTTATGTTTGAAATAAAATCTTTATGGATTTCGTTTCTCAGTTTCATAAACAGGTTCGCCATCGTGTTCTATCTAAAGATATGTTCTTTAATTTCAATTGAATGTCTATTTAGTCAGTCAGAAGAACCTTGTGGGCTAGCCCCACTATGAAAAAAAAAGACAGAAGTGACACTTGCTCTATTTAGAGAGAAGCTGCGATATCTCGTATGCTCTTATTCTTCTTTCCATCTACTTTTTCTTCCTCAAAAGTTCTGTGTGTACCTTGTACCGCTACCTATGCAACTGCTACATAGCGTGCTACCTGGTACAGTAATATGCAACTACAATGCAAACTACGCACCTATCGAGGCTACGCGGTGCGCATATCACATCACGTAACTAGTGGCATGAAACGATGCTAGTGACGATAATGTGCAGGATTTACTGGCATCCCCTTTAAAACTGGGCGTTGACAGGGTCACCCAACCAGCTTGATTTATTGAGATATACATGGTTCCGATTCGAGAATTTTCGCGAACGTCTCCTTAATCTTCTTTTACTTCCATACACGTTCTCTATCTACTTTGTACCGCCAGCTATGGTAGGTGGATGGATGCTATAAGCGTCTCCTTTGAAACGGGATGGTGTTTTGCGTCACCAAGTGCTTGTTCTTATTTTCCCGAACGCCCTTCTTGTATTTTTGAGAAAATTCCCGGCATGAAACCTTTCGAACCATTACTGAGAACTTTGTTTTTGTACGCCTCCGGTGTTTGTGGTCTTCTTACTTTTCTGCCGTCAAACCTCCAATCACCTCTTATACATCTCTATAGCAGACTTGTCTACTTTCTCCCTGCTATGCCTGAACCCAAGAGCTTCAATGAGGCCAGATGAGCTTAAACCGGCAGCTAGATGGATATCTTCACATTCTAATAAAACATGTTCCATCGTTTCCCTTATTTTCCCGCAGAAAGCACATGCGTCTTCGCCCGTGGTGTACCTCGCTTTTCAACTGCGCGTCGAAAAGTAAGGAGCTTCCCTTTGAGTTCTCATCAATTGTTTCTGTTCTGATTTTTTTCCTTTGAGGTATATACCCATAGCAGGTTTCTTTTCCATTGCCACCACCCATGAGATTGTCTGTCTCTTTCACTTCGCGTTTGATGTTCTTTGTTGCCACGTTGTTCACCATACGGGCCGCATACTTGCTGGTAAGCTTCCTAGTTCTTTTCCTCCACCGTGAGTCATTGTTTTTTTACTGTACAAATATATGCACACTCTCGCAGCCCATTCACTTTCTTCTATATTCGTCAGTTGTGTTTCAATGTCAATTTTACTTTGAGCTTGCCTTACTTCAAAAAATTGTCCAGCCTATATCACTGTGCACAGCTTCATCAGTAGTCTTACCGTGAACGCCCAACGCCAGGAGCTCAGTGACCTTTGGTTGCCATCGAGTGCTGATTTCAAGCAAATGACCGCATTTACAAATGCAAGTCCTGGAACGATTACACCTCTACACATATCCCAGAGCACCTCGTACCTATTGTGTCCCCACAGCACTCTGTGTTTCATTATGGCTGCACTTGTCTTCTATTTTGCTATTATTGCTTTTTTCCTGTGGCTCCACATATATATCGCCTTCGTTTAGCCTTACACCAGGGTATTTGTACTCTTTTACCCGAGGTATTTCCTGGCCCTGTAACTGCTACATGCCGTGCCATGGTGCAATAATAAGCAACTGCGATGCAAGGTGTGCATGTATTGACGCTATGCGGCGCGCATCTCAAATCGCGTGTCTCCTCACGTGTTAGGACGCGTGTAAAGGGCTTCTTTCCGCTGCGAGCTCGCAAGCGTTGATGGGGCTCAGTGGCAGAGTAGCTGACTATAACCAAACCGTGCGCGCAGTGGGCCCGGCTTCGATCGCGGTGGGGACTGGGTGTTCTTTTTCTCACTCCTGGCGATAGCTGCGACGAACACCGACGGCGGCGAAACACATCGCCGGCTGAAACGGTTATTGGAATGAGCCCATAACAGCTTACGCTGCAGAAAGAACGAAACAACTGCGATGCAGATTCACCGAGGAAGGCGTGACAAATATGTCGAAATGGAGCACCAAAGGTTTGTGGGCTCATTTTACTAGCAGCAGGCCTCTGCGAAAAAAACAAGTAAATAATCGTCCTCGCAGCAGCTTCGCTTCTTTTATTGCTGCCGAATCAACGTTACAACTTGCTTTTCAAACTCGGAAAGCGCTCGGCAGGTTTCCTCGGAAGCGCGACGCGCTACGTGCATTTCGCTAGATCAATATTTTGGCATTAGGCGCTATGAGTGGAGATGTGATTGGTTCGTATTCGAATACTTCTTTTTTTCTTTGTTGGACGTGTACGTGGCGCTCCACAGTTACCGAGTGTCGACGTGTGCGTTAAATATGTCATGGAAGCGCTCCAAGTGCACTATGACACGATGTTCTGCATGTGCTATGCGACTTGTATTGTAACGGGCTGATGCTTTTCTAGAAATCGTTGTCGATGCACTCGTTTCCGCCGGTATCTTATTCAGCGTTCCGGCTGAAAATGTCCCATAGCAGGGGCGCGAGTTCAAAGCAGTACTCCTCCGTAAACTTGCACCGCTCGGTTCAACCCGCAAAGAGCAGTCCTCTCAGCCACCCCAGACAAACTGGACAAGCGCCCACTGACAGAAAACAAGATCCTTGGATACTGGCCTACGCGAACATCAGCGCGATCGGCTATGAAGGCGCTGCTGCGGTATTTAAAAGACACTGGACTTTCTGACAGATTGTGACTTCACTGTGGGACGCAAGATTCTATGGTGTCACTACATAACACTAGGAACGCCTTTGCGGGGTGCGTGACAGTGCCCACAGAAACAGTTTGTGTGTACGTGCGTGTGTGTGTAGTTCTTTTTTTTAAAATCCTTATCTCTCTCACCTACCGCATCCCCTTGCCCCTCCCCCAGTACAGGGTAGCCAACCGGAGATAATCTCTGGCTAACCTCCCTGTCTTTCCTTTGTCTTTTTCTCTCTGCACCGCTCCTTCCTATACCGCACCGTGTGGCAAATCGAGGCTAGCACTTAAGACGAGTATGTTTTTATTTGTCTAAACTTTTCGTTTACATGGGGTGCGAGCGGTTCATTAGCGACCGTCACACATGTTAATGAAAATGGATTGGTAGACTACGTAATGGTATTGCCGAATAGATGGCTCTGCTACGCTGTCAAATAAAAACATTTAAAAGGTAAAAAACTCGAGCTGAATGAGCAGCCTTTTCTACAATCCTTTTAACAAATCCTTCTGACTGGTAGCGCCAAATGGGACTGATTTCTATTCAGCCCTTCTCTGCTTTTCCTCCTTACCCTTTTGATTGGTAGGCAGCTGCACGAGTTAGCATGTTCGCGAAATTAACGAACAGGATGACGATCTCAAGGAAAACCAAAATCAATGCGTGAGGTACCACATAAGACGACGTGTAGAACGAACGACACAAGTGTAAAGGCTGACCCAAACAGCGCTGCACGTGATAACACACAGGAAGGCAGGCACAGTGCAACGTGAGCGCGCAGGTGCAACTCGATAGATGACGATGCACACAAGCTCAAAGTTCCAATACAGAAAACAGCGCACCCAGAATACATACTGCAGACGACAGGATACTATATTCAAGGAAATACACGCAGGACACCGGAGAACATGGTGATATACGCGACACGAACGCAGAAAATAAGAATGTCACCAAGCAGGTTAAGACAAAAAGCGAAAAAGGCAGCCAACACGACGCGAGATGTATTTCGCTAGAAGAGCAGCTTGGACTTGCTGGTTTTCCATCCGGGTGTGAGCAACGCAGAATGAAGATAGGTACACGAGGTGATAATACGACACCACGAGCGCTGGTGGTGTCGTCTTCTTACCTCGTGTACCGATCTTCGTGCTGCACTGCTAACACCAGGCCAGAAGAGAAGATACAGCAAGCGTTTACGGCGTTCTTGGAGGCTCCCTCAGCAGACGAGTCACAAATTGCACCCCCGCAGTAGGGGACCTACGGCCCTCGCTAAGCGGGATTGTCATTTTTAAATTTTTACGCAATTTTTTTTTGAAATCGCCCCTTGCAGATAACATAGTTTAGTCTTTGAGCTAAGTTGTGCAGGGAGGCAGATATTTCTTGCAAGACAAATCGAAACAAACAATCAGCTAGTTAAAATAAATCACCAATTTTCTTTTTGATTAGTTACTTTACAGAACATATTGCAATTTACGAATTGTAGTCAGCACGTTTGCAAGGTGTATCTCTCTGCATCGCGTATCCACATGCAATGAATCTCCAGGATTACACCAGTTTCGAGATATGTGCCATCAAACACCCCGTAAAATGCAACTGTTGTTCCACTTACTTTTTGAGAAGAACACTCTTTTGTGCATTGGAGCACAAAAGTTACCGGAACGCCCATGTATTTTGCCCCAAACTTAGCGAAATATGACTCGCCATACTGGTCCTACGAAAGTTAGATGTTCATCGAAGCTGTAGGGAACCGCCACTACAACCGCTGGAGGTGGTATTCTTTATAAATACGAAGTCATGATATGGCCTATGAAGCGAAAAATCCGGCATTAACATCCGATACTACAAAAACTCATTCGACCATGTGGTGACGTATGTTTGAGATCATGACGAAACGTGATTACGTCATCATCTCAAAGTCGGGTGCTCCCGTCATCACACCAAAGGTCGCGTGATCACATCATCACGTCGAACGTTACGTTGCCTGATAACGGAATCATCGCGTCAAGATATTGCCTGATCACGTCATGTGAGGACGTCACGACACACGAGGACGTCAACTTCAAGTGATGATGTGACCTAATGACGTCATGGAATGCCTCTTGGAGAAGCAGCACACCGTGCATTTCCCGCTTCTTCACTCTGGGACTGGGATCGGGTCACATTTTTCTGTGAGCAAAAGCCACGCACGCAGAAACGAAGAATCCCGACGAATTAGAGTCTAACAAACAGCGTCTCTGTAATATTGCCTCCAAACTGGCATCATCCTAGAGATTAACGCAAGCTCATCAGCTACAATTCTTAAATTGTGGTATGTGCCGTAAAGTAAAATATTAAGAGCTTAATTGGCGAGTTTGTGCCCGGTGGGGTGCGTTGACTAGTGGTCAAGGTACCTCCCAGTATGCGTGGGCTTACGGTACATGCTTGTGGCAAACTCTTTGTCGGTACGCTCATTAAGAACCTCCATAAGCGCAATGCAACCATTTTTGTGTTCTTCCGAGGTAAATTGGATACTTGTCTCGATGGAGTTTTAGTGGGCAAAAAAAAGAATATTCGAGCTCGAATATGTGGTCCCACTTAAGCGATGTTACCGCTTGGAGACAGGAGAAAATGTAGCGCGAACGTGCCATTGTCGAAGTGTTTCACGTGTCGAAATTGGGCCACGAAAGAAGAGCTGTTGCCATCGTTGCTGCATCGTCTACCATCGTCTGTACTGTGGCAAATGGGCATCCTGGAGATATATAAAACTACCAATAGCATTTCATTCTATTGTACCTTGCACATGCAAATCAAGGTATTTTTGCCGACTAATAAAACACAATTTGTTTTTTTTTTATGACGTAAGTAAAACAAGAACAGAAGCCGCATGAATTACTTCCACGGACACACTGATATTGTAGCGTTACGTTACAGGATACGGTGATAAAATTGAATTGACTGATGTGCAAAGGTGTTCACACTTGGTAGGTTTTAGATTAACAAACTGGTTCTGGCCTGTCATTAAGCGCGCTGGTTGATAAAACGTAGATGATCTGGGGCGGGTCACGCTAGCAATAAAATAAAGAAAAATGAACGTGCTATAATTCAAATAAGTTCACGGATTTTGCGTACCAAAACCATGATGTGGATTGTGAAGCACGATATAGTCGGGAACTCGGCTTAAATTTTGCCCACCAGGGGATCATTACTGCGCCCCCGAAGCACGAGACACGGGTGTTTTTGTATGTCGCCCCCATTGGGCGTGCTACAAGTACTTAATTACTATATGTAGTATAAGGGCGATACGACGATCCCGTGACAACGGCCACTTAAATTTGCTTTCTTCCCTACTCGCCTACTTCGTGGAGACGAGATACTGCCCAGCCCATTGGTTTAAGTCTCCTGCAGATACCACGTATACTGTGGATCTCGGAGCTTTAAGCGAAGCTGTGGTGAGCCGGCCAAACGCGTCTCGACAACGGACGGACAGCTGTATTACGCGACGAACGCCTCCCGAAACGTCAGCCGATGCGGAGGAGAAGCGCGACACAGCGCTAGCGCCAACCACAGTCTCGTATCTAAACCTTCAGGCGCCACAAAGCTGCCCCAAAACTCAAAGGATGCCGTAACTCGGTAGCCCGAGTGCGCGCGCCTTTCAAGGCGGAAAAGTGCGGCTGCCGATCACCATAAAAAATGAGCGAAGAGAGAGAGGGAGAGAGAAGTGGGATACGATGGGTGAGGAGGTTAACTGGAAGGTAAGCATCCACTTTGACACTATGCACTGAGAAAAAGCAATTTGCTTTAACTGTGTGGCGATTGAAAATGAGGGCTGCAGGGTAGCACTTAACTACCGTCATTTTGAATAAGCGAATGAGGCATGAAATTAGTCACAGCTCCTTCTACTCACCAACTTGGTTATTGTAGTGGCGAAAAGGCGTTACGCTGCGCATTCTTGATTGCTATCAAGCTCGATCGGGGTCAACTTTCATTGCAGCGATTGGCTCCCTGCGGCAGCATGCGTATATCATTGCGAACGGGTTGGATCCTGATCGAAAATGCACGGTATGACAGTAGCATCCTTTTCCGGCTGGGCCGGAGACCCCACACGGCAGGCTGAAAATGCTTGCATTCGTCCCTCATACAATGCAGGCAAACTGTGAAGCTGCTGAAGCAACTTGGCATATGCGCTATTTGAATGAGCACACACCCCGAAAATAAGCTGACGCATTTTGTGCGGGTGATGCAAAGTGAGAGCAGTCGCTCGAAAATGGTAATTATCGATAAAATAAAAAGACCTTTGAACCTTTTAGCTCAGCTACTCTTATGCTATGATGCCACGTTATGTTATGTAAAGAGATTCTTCAGTGAAATCGAGAAAATGCAGATGTTTATCATTTCAATTTATGAAATTTTTATATATGGGAGGGAGCAGAACTCACTCAAAATTCATATTTTCGTAGCTTGGCGAGACTACTGTTCCCGCTACAGGAGGCTAACGGCCGTCTACGAGCAAGTAGTTGCGTACGGACATGTCTTGCCTAGAAATGAAGAAATCAAATTCTAGACAAACTCACCGTATAAGAGCCCTTTGCAGGAAAACGAAGTGCCTTGGCGAGCAAGATTCATCCGCTTTTACACAATGTTGCGACTCGCATCCGGGATAAACGCTAGTGTCACGCGGTAAAAGTGACTGAGAAAGGAAAAACACGAGAAGGAAGGGTGACGTAAGGCAGCTAGCCTCCGAAAGCCAACCACCCCTGAAACGGCCCCTCCCAAACCTTCAAGACCTATGTGAGCGTTGGCTCTTTAGAAGTCTTTCGAGGTTGCTGGGCCTCTTAAGGCATCGTTTGGGTCGTGGTAACATTTAGTGACGAGTCGTCTCAAATGCATTCGCCGAAAGAAACATTTCAGAAATTGCGAAAACTGTGTTTTATTTTGCATTGGATATATGAACAGAGACCACCTGTAACCAGGTTCATGCAGTGCATTAAAATAATTCGTCCGTCACCTGCAGAGCTACCGCAAAATCTTGAATAACCTTCACATATGCCCCCTCTATTCTCGAGGAAGATGAAGCCTACATGCAGCATGGGATGAGCGAGAAGCGCTCTGTCCGCAGCGCCATCTATTTGAAAGCACGGCGTGCGATGTACACGCGGTGGCAACGGGCGGGCCATACGCGAAGACAATTGAGCTCGCCTTTCACTAGTGATGCATCTCTCTTTTCAGCTTTCTTTATGTTTATATTTATTGCCCAGTTGCTTCACAAGGACGAGAATCCGTCGTAAAGCACGTGTATCGCGATGCGAACGCTGGTAGTTTGAAGGAAGCACAACGTGGCTCTGCGCACTTTGCACGGGCGTCGAGGCAGCTGAGTCTCGAGAAACGCTGTTTGCTTCGATATGTGCCCGATGGAGAACGCGGCCGGCGTTTATCAGAGACCAATGGCCGCAGCGTACTGTGGAGCATAAAGGTTATTTTAAAAAATCGGCTGCAATGGAAATGATAGGTAGCACATGAAATTCTCCAATCTTCGTGTTTAGGGGCGTAGTTTCCAATACATTTGATGTATTTTTTTTAATTTCTAAGCGGCCGCGTTGTTATCCAGACGTAAGACAATGACACACTATATAGACACGCGCAAAATGATTGAGAAATGTTCAATCTTTAATGCAGCAAATTGTTGAACTTACAACAAACTCGGTTGATGCCAGAATGTAAAGTTTAGGCAAATCCATGCACCACACGTCATTCCCGCGATAGATGAACCGCAGTACTTGCAGCTCCAGCATACACGAACAGCAAAATTCTCTCTAGCGATTTTTGAAGGGAACACTTACTGTCGTCAGGATTCTTGGCTTGAAAGCTGCGGCATGTTAGTGCGTCCTTTTTTTGTTTAAGTGCCACGTAAACCAACATTTACAGTTGCTCACTAATGCGAACTTGGCGTGCCGCCTGTATGTTTTGAGCACAGCCAACCAACGCACAAGTCGATCCCTACTGCGCAGCATGGCAATATCCCTGGCGAAATTTTTAAAGCCGTCAAGCCGGCTGCCATTCTATACCTTAATATTCACGCACCCCATTCAGCCGCCGCACACTTCCGAAGAATAAACGATCGGCCATTCCTTCTTTTTACGCCTTGACGGTGCTCGAGGCGTCGGAAATGGCACTCTCGGGGCCAATTGAAAAGTTTAAGGGAAAGAATGAGTTCGAACTGCGCTGAACAAAAAGCACATGGCCTCAAAGACGGGTTTCTAGCTGAGGCTTCGAAGGGCAATGGGACTTCAAAGGTGAAAAAAAAGAAATGTAGACGGAGAAGACTGCGTGAGGCACGTGCAATTAACCGCAAGTGTTTGCGAACCAAAAACAACAAAAACAAAAAAATAAATGCAGGCTAGGCTGGAATCCCGATAAAGAAAATCGCCGTACGATCCACGAGAGTGCGCGCGAAAACTCCGGTTCACTCATGAATTCAAGGTACGAGCTTCCCATACGCGAGTTAAAATACTAAACATTTTTTTTTACGAATATCATTTCCAAAAAAACATTGGTCGTCCAGAGTTAAAGGGTTTGTCAGATTTTAAGCTTTTGCAATTGCGCGCAGCATGCCTTATGATGAAATATCCGTGATGAAAGATTTTTCGGAGCCTGGTGTTCACACGACGAAGAATTCCAAACTTATTCGCCCACTCTTCACAGAGCGTGAGGTCAGTATTCTGCACTATAATGTTCGAGAAGAACCACGCAAATTTATTTGTAATCTATGCTTTTGTAGCATCTTGGAAGGATAGGTCTTAATGTAGTAGCATTGAAAGCCTTACCATCGTAGATGCCTTTTACGAGAGATCACACGTGCGGACTTGGGCCATATGCGCACGACTTGTTTGGCACCGGAAGTCTAAATGAGATCAAATTTTGAGAACCAGAATGAAATGTTCACCTATAGAGACATTGTGCCTTGTCTAGTATTTCTACACGATACTGTTAACTCTTTAGTGGCAAGGAACAGACAGGCTTTCCAAAACGAAGGAATCTTATTACCAGAGAAACTTAATATTCTCCTTAACAAAGATATTCTTTATAGGCCCAACCTGTTCACAAATACGCATCGAAACATTCAAATGACAACGGTAGCGGCGAGCTCAGTCGTCGGTCATCCTATCATAAACTCGCGGCTCGCCGTGAGTTTAGGATTTTGTATGCTTGATATTATGCATGCATCACCATAAATTTAAAGTAAATGAACAGAGAGAGAAATAGAGAGGGCAAAGTGCCATATTTATCTCACCTAAGGCTTTGATGAGTTAGTCGCACTCCGAAAGGCCTGTCGTCACTTCCTGGTACAATTACCTCCGAATTTTCCCGCTCTACTGCGACATTGTTGTGCTGTCTCTGGCTCTAGACATAGAGAGCGGGGGGGGGGGGGGGGGCACTTATAGGCTTACACCTCCCACACTAGAATGGGTGACGTTCCAACTATTATGAACAACATTTGTTCACTATTAGGCTGGAAAAATTGCAGATGCGGCAACCTAGCTGAGTGACCAATCGGATAACTCACGCAACTTACGTCGCGCGCCCCAGCCGCGTAGATTACAGCGAGGTGGTTGACAACTAAGGGGAGCGGCGCCACTGCGATCGACAGCGATGTTCATTTTTAAAACCATATCACAAGTTACACACATTGCACGGAGCGCCAACCCTTTTCACTTAGCGATCAGAAGGACCTAACCTAACGAATCAGTACTTCTGTACAAGATCGTCAAAATCATTTTAGGGCCCCTTGAGACCGGCTAGACTTTAAACGAAGCTCACAGGCCTATGGCCGTACGCCTGTCTGGCGCAGAAAGCAAAGAGGGCATTACTGCAGCACCTCAAGTAGACAGGTGTCTGCGAAAGTATACAGAGACTTGCTGCGCAAGGAGTGCGCGCAACTAGTGCTCTTTCTCTCTTCTTTCCCCTTGATCTCCCTTTTCCAGTACAGGGGCACAGACTAGACGTGCATCTAGTTAACCTTGCTGCCTCTCCTCTCTTTTTCTCTCTCTCTCTCTCTGGAAACTCAGAACTGAAGCGTAGCGGTTTCGCGGAATCCCTGTTGCACCGCCGGCGAAATCTCTCAGTAACACTTACGATAGATTTGCACAGTGAGCTCAGTGAATGGTATTGTCCTTGCTCTGACAAGTGAGAGCGATACGAATGACTGTGATACGACACGAAGGGTACGAATGAGAACGATAAACATTGTCATCATAGTCGCTACGCAGAAACAGCAGCAATACCTTTATCCGCCACTGTTTGCGTCGCGCCTCTCTTGCTGTGTTACGTTATTCTGTACGCCATGACGCACCTCACGTGACCATAGAAGACCGCGGTATAGGCAGTTCGTCGTGCGTTGGCAGTAGCCCCTGCGCGAATGCGCCTGGAATATACGCATAATTGCTAATTGTTGTCGCAATAATACTAAAAAAATAAGAAACATCTAAAAAAAGGTAGTCCATAACGTAGCGCCGCTAATTTTCGAAGTATGCGACCGCATACTTTGAATGTGATGAATGTGACGTCCCAACATCAGCATACGCACGTGTCACAGGCGACCTCGCGCTCTCAATTATCATTAGTAACGTTTCTGTGCCTCGTATCTTTAGTCAACTTGCGATTTCGTGCACGCTGTGACGCACTCGCGTACGCTCAACACACCTCGAGTTAGATGTCTCCAAAACCGGCGATGTCTGCCTATATTGCTATAAACAACGAGTAGGAAGGGGGTTAACCGCGAGGGGCCCGATATTTATTAATAATATCACAAGAAGCCAACGAACAAAAACACCAAGGGCAACACAGGGGAAATTGCTTGTACATACAAATTGAAATAAAGGAATTATAAATTAATGGAATTGAAAGAGGATGAAGAAACAACTTGCCGCAGGTGGTGAACTATCCCACGTCTTCGAATTACGCGTGCGATGCTCTACCAATCGAGCTACCGCGGCGTTGATTTCCCGTCCACTTTCCCTGATATTTATGCGCTGCTACTAGAACTAACCCTGAGAGTGTTAGCCAGCGCCACCACTCACAAGCCTTGGCGGCGGAAATGGAACATCTTTCTGATGCAGGCGTCACGAGTACGCAATCAAAGTTCATTCTAGTAGTAAGACATAACTACCCCAGGAAGTGGATGGGAAAATGGCGCCGAGGTAGCTCAATTGGTAGAGCACCGCACGCCTAACGAGAAGACGTGAGATCGTCCCGTCTCCCTGCGGCAAGTTGCTTTTTATCCTCTTTTATTTCCATTAACTTATCATTTGTTTAATTCAATCAGTAAGTACAAGCAATTTGCCTTGTGTTGTCCTTGGTGTCTTTGTTTGTTGGCTTCTTATGAAATGATTAGTAAAAATCGGGCCCCTCGGTTAGTCCCCTTTCTTCTCGTTCATTACATAAGGAGAGTCTTGATTCCGCCAACATTTAGGCCTTCAGGTGGCCCGTACGTGTGGGTTTGTTGTCCAGTTGCCTTCATCCAAAACCATCACGTACTTGTAACGCCTACGGCAGATAGGATGTTCCACATACGCCGCGAGAGTTTGCGTGTCGTGGTGCTGGATAACGCTCCCAGGGTTAGTTCTAGTAGCAAAAACATAAATACCCAAGAAAGTGGATGGGGGGGAAACGGCGCCGCGGTAGCTCAGTTGGTTAGAGCATCGCACGCGTAATGAGAAGCCGTGGGATCGTTCTCCATCTGCGGCAAGTTGTTTTTTTCATACACTTTCATTTCCATTATACTATAATTTCATTTAACTCACTTAATAAGTACAAGCAATTTCCCCTGTGTTGTCCTTATTGTCTTAGTTCGTTGGCTTCTTATGATATGATTTGTAATGCTATAAAGTTATGCATGACCGATCCTATAGGACCGAACCTGTCGCTTCCAGCACAGCAGCCAAATGCTCTAACCATTCGCGCAAGATCGCAGGCATGGTTCTCTCGTGCCAAAGTCACACATTGAAAAGCTTCGTGTGTGTGTGTCACATGCCCGTTTGTCACATTTTTCCATCTTGACAGTTTTATCTTGGAGGCGCTGTGTTAGGTTGCAAATCCTTCGCTATCGACCCACATTGAGTTGCTGAGTTAGACTGTTCTGCCTGCGAAATCGGTCCACATTTTCGTCCGATGAATTCCTACACAGTGCGCAATACATTAAAAAAAAGAACAAGTAAGCGCTAACTAACGCAAAATTGAAAACGTAGTGGTTCGACGGTGGTTACCGGTAGCGCCTGGGTGACTTTTGCTTTATTTTGTGTGAACGATAGAGGATATATGTTTTTTACAGCGAAGACTTTACTCTCTTGGTGGGTGGAATTTCTAGTGTCCGCGTCCGTGAGCAAAAATGTATGCCATTCCCGGCTGCAGTGCAGAACAGGAGCAATGGTTGGTACCGCAATAATGCAGTGGCTTCAAGCACTCAGCAAAGTGAAACGAAAAGTGCACGCATTCTTTGGAAGCACGCATAAAACATAGAAAACAGCATTCTTTTCAATAAAGCACAAAACTAGCATCCGAACCACATAATTGATGATCAGGCGCTCCTGAAAACAATGCGAAGCGCGTAGCCCTCGCCGCATACGTTTCCCGTTAAAAATTATTGGTCCCGTATTCTGAAACGTTCGCCTTCCGCAAAGCTATCGCCTTGGCCGCGCGTCCGCCAACGGCGGCCGCTATAAACAGCGCCATCTTGTAGTTTCGGCCTACGTCGTTTTGATGTCATGGTGTCGATGGGTGCTCTCGGTATATATTGAATAAAAAAAACGCGCCGTTTGGCGTCTGTTGGCGTCTTTTGGTGTCTTTTGGCATGGAGGAAGGAAATAATAGGAGGGAACATGCCACAACGCGATTGAATCCGTTGTGTCGGCCTAACACGCGATAAAAAACGTCAGAGCGCGCGGTAGGTTTTAGTGCTCCCGGTAGATGTTTTTTTTTTTCGATACACATTCGAAATTATCCGAAACTCTTCAAATAAACAAAAACATGGCTACCACCACGCCATTTTCGCTTAATGCCGCGCTCAAGTTTCTAGATTGTGGCATCAAGTCGCGTTCTTGCCCTATTCGTGTCCGTTCGACGAGCCGCATCAGAGACAATGGCTCTCAAGCGACACTGAAGTTGAAGGCAAATGTTTCAAGCCTCTCCACAAGGTGCGCGTCGTTGCTACACTGCGGACTGCTTTTGCGGTAAGCGTGCGCTGCGGTTCGTGTTGCAGTGAATTGCATACTAATGTCTGTTGTCATTTCAAAACCTAAGCACGTACACATATCCTTCACTTGTAATTCGAGGCTAAAAACTGTTTTGTAAGCACGTCAGTTCTCGTCTGAGGGTTAAAGCAAACTTTAGTTGGAGTTGGAGTACCCCTTTCTCTTTCGTACGCCGATACATGTTGTGTTTTACCCGCCGCGGTTGCTTAGTGACTATGCTGTTGCGCTGCTAAGCACGAGATCGCGGGATCGAATCCCGACCATGGCGGCCGCATTTCGACGGGGGCGAAATGCGAAAGCACCCGTGTCCCTAGATTGAGGTGCACGTTAAAGAAATACGGGTGGCCCAAATTATTCTGGAATCCTCCACTGCGGCGTGCCTCATAATAAGATCGTAGTATTGGCACGTAAAAGTCCATAGCGTTTTGTAATAAGTTCGTATGCGTCCGATGACCAACCACTTGTTCGTGTCCGCAGTACGCAGTGTTCGAAGCAGGACCAGTGCTTGGGAACATCGCGGAGACCGCATGGCCCGGCCGTATATTGGTCTCAAGCGCCAAAAGCTGGAACAAGCGATGTTTACAGTTGCTGCTGCTTTTCTTGGGAGCAGATAACTTGCCAACGTACCGCGTTTCACGTGAGAACCGCATAGCACGTACGTAGCAAATGCAACTCACCGTTTCTTGCGGGAGTCAGCGTTATCTGAGGCAATAAGCTCTACCGCGTTAGGCCTGCAAGGATGACTCCGCTCCCGAAATACGATCAATTGCATGCATGCAAATCCTCATGCGTAAGATGCCACTGAACCAGCGACAATGCAAATCAATAATGCTCGCATAACAGGACAAAGCACACACGGGCAAGGCCTCGGCCAAAAATGTGACGAATACATTTCGCTTATTGTTGCTCACAACGGTCTTTTACTTCGGCCGAAGAATATAACCTGTAGCCTAAATGCGCTGACGTTAGATTGTGAACTTCCCACAACTGACCCAGAGTGCAGAACACATGCCTTGCAGGAAACGACCGATGCGGCACAAGCATCCTGAGAAAAATGCGACCTGATCGAGATACAGGCAGAGAGGCTGAGCAGCCATTAGAGGCCTCCATCTGAGCAGCTAGCAGCTGCCGGCCGAGCGCGCACCGAATAAAAACTACCGGTAACCAAACGTCTCGGTAAATCTCGAATTTGCTCCTCGATCTCGACGCGAGAGGCCGCCACTATGGCTGCACAGAGCGTTGGCATGCCAAGGCTGGCTGCGGACGTAATGCTCCCTCCTATCCTTTTCTTCCTCCATGTGTTTTGGCATTCGGTTGGTGGCGGAGTGTAGAAGAGATAAGACAGGTGGCAGTTTATAGTAGCCTTTTTGGTGGCGTCATACACGCGTTGTTTCGCGGCGATATTTGTTGATTCATTTGAAGTAAAACATTTCACACTTCCTTATTCGATTTATTTTACGTAAAGTGGCCGTAACAAATCGTAGTCAGCGCGCAGAACCCATACTGCGGCAACTACACTCGAAAACAACGCACCCGAGCCGCTCTGCACTCGCACGGTGCGCTCTCTCACGCGATGTGAAGCGTTAGACAGCACGTGTTGGTAGTGCACGTTGACGTCACGGATAAGCAGTCGCTTGATTTATTGAACGTGACTATCGCCGCGGCAAAACTATCGCGGAAGGCGAACGTTTCAGAACATGGCCTCTATTGCGCAAGTTGCCGCAGCGACGGCAGCTTGCGACGTGGGGAGGGACGTCTCTAGCAATTCGTATTAAAGGAACAAGCCTAGCAACTTATTATGTTGCTGTTGTAGCACCGCTATGGGTACACAACGCACGCTTAGGACTCCCGAGGAGGAGCGTGAATACGAGGAACGGCAATGGAAAAAATGGCTGTGGCTTAGCTAAGGTTAAGCCCAGGATGCGAAGCATACTAGCCTTTATTTTAACGCGACAGCGTTAAAGAGCTCGTGTCGCAGAAAAGCCGGTGTCGTCGGCGTCGGCTCAGGCGTGCGGCGCTTGCTCAGGCGCACATTTCGTTGTCACGCCGATCGCTGCGTTGCTCGACGCTCACCGCGTCCGATGAGGGGCGCGTAGTCGCTGCGCCGTAGCAAAGCCACCTAGAAACAGTCTCTGTAGCACGCCGCAACCTTCGCTTCTCATTCCAACGAGCAGCTCTGTCTCCAGGAGGCATCTCACCTCGTGAGTGTCTAGCAGAGGCAAGCGCAGCTGCTTATATACCGCCGCGACGCCGCGAGCGACGGCGCGAGTTGGAGCCCCGTTTCTCCTCTGTCGTGACGTCACGGTGTCACGTGGTATTGAAGGCGACACCGCCGCGCCTAAGGAGCTGGGTTGAGCTCTAGTAATATGCTTCGCATAAAAGCAAACGGCAATACGACCAGCGGTGGCGGCATGCCTATATTACCATTACTTCCATTACTACCATTACTCCAAATTGCAATTACTATCATTACGCCAAAGGAAAAATTGGAGGACGCTTAAGCTTCGCCTTCAAAAGTGGAACGCGATAGCGTTATCGCACCCCGTTCGCACCGCCTACTCAAACGTGCTACGCCAGCCAAACGTCGCGATCGGCACAGACAGCCGGGCCCCGACGCGCCATGAAGGCGGACGCGATCGTGGGGCGAGTGGCGCGCCACGTGTCGGGGCAGCGCCGTACATTGCCAGAAGGGGGTCTTCTGTATTTGCCGCAAGATGGCTCTGCGTGTGCGCAGAGCGCAGAAGAAATGTAGCGGAAACGTACTTCGCTACTCGTGAAACTGCGACTTCTCAAGTTACATGAGCATAATTACCGATATAAATTGCAGTTTAACTGTCTACGGCACGTTTCTAAGGCAACATCGCATTCACCAGAGGCGATTTTGTCCCGTTTTGAAGAAACAAACTCGTGGCTGAGTGGTAGCGTCTCCGTTTCACACTCCGGAGACCCTGGTTCGATTCCCACCAGCCCATCTTGCAAGATGTTTTTTTTATTTATGAAGTGCCTTCTGGTATTTATCGCTCACGGCCAACGCCGCCGACGCCGACGACACCGGCTTTTCTGCGACACGAGCTCCTTAAGAGGAAGCTTTAGCTCGGGCCCAACTGCGACGCGGCCTATTCAAATACATGTAAAACGCAAAAACGTTTTTCTGAGATAACCCCTGGACCGATATTAATGAAGTTTGTTGCATTTCAGAGAGAAAGTTAAATTCTAGTGACTGTTGGAAGCGGAATTTCGATTTAGGTCCTGGATCTTGTTAAAAGAATTTTCAAAAATTCGGAAGTTCGAAAAAAATAGAAGGACGAAGTTTACAAATTCATAACTCTGCATCAAAAACTGATATCGCGGTTCTGTAAACGGCATCCATTAGACCATTGAAAGCGGACAGATTTGATATGTCATGTTATATCTTAAATGAATTGGTTACGTTGTTTACAAAGGTTCTGCAAAAGCTGTATTTCCATATTACTAAATTTTTTTGAGATTCATGTATAGCATATCAATTTTGTCCGCTTTAGATGTGCTATCAGATACAATTAAAAGAATCGTATTATCATTTTTCGTTTTAGTGTTACAGAGTTGTAAACTTTATAGTTTCTTTTTTTGAAAATTTGCGATATTTGTCAAATTTTAATAAAAAATTAACGACCTAAATCAGAAATTCGAAACCAAAGTTTTCCTTTTAAAAGCAACAAACCTCGTCAAATTTGGTGCAGTGGTTGCCGAGAAAAACGAATTCTCCTTTTACATGTATTTAGATACCAGCACCCGAGCTAAAGCTTCCTCTTAACGCTGTCACGTTAATAAAGCATTGCATACCCCCCTCAGCAGTTGTACTGGTGGTTTTCAACAGCTTCGCTGGACATAGTTTCGCAGGGCCGAGGTGGCAAGTCAATTATCTTCAAGCGGAAATTAAATAAAATGTGTGTGCTAGTTGTATCCCTCTATTGCGGCGGATGAGCAATTTTGTAAGATATTAAGATACGAGATTTATTTATGGAAATAATCTACGTAGGTAACTTGGGACACTATGTAGGGTATACAAAGTGGTGTCTCGTGGTCATGCCGTGCAGATTGGCTCCAATGACACCGTCAGTGCCAAATAGTGATGGGAATGCTCCATCTAAACACACATATAGCTCCTGGTCAGGCCGTACAGATTGGCTCCAATGACACCGTCGGTTTCTCAAGCCGATGGCAATACTCCATCTAAACACACATATAACAACCTATGTAGCTATATAAGACGAAATATTCGAGATGTTCAAGGGTATGATTTGCCCCTATTAGAAAGAAGGTACTTAGCATAGTATTTTGCGGCCGAGTGTGGTACGTTTGTCACGTTGTACAGCCACCATTACGGCTTACTAGGTCCTTACAGTCCCATCTTGGTTCCTTCTTCTGGTCGAGCAGTACACAACTGGTCTGTCGCGCGGCTCTTGGGCAACCACGCTTTCGCGGTGGGTTCGCGTCCCCATCCGTGTCTGTCCGCTGCCGGCTGCTTGCTCTGCGATATCTGCTCCACTTGTTACAGCGTGATCAGTGCCCTGCGGGTGAACTTACCTGATATTTCCTTGGCACGAAAATTCGTTACATGTCACCGGGCGTGCACCTAAACCGCGGACCACAAGTATTAAAACACCTGCCTTTTACTCTACTGCCGTGGCACTTTATCGCCACATACAACATGTATGTCCTGATGTAGACGCTCTCGAAAACCGTGTTGTAGATACTACGTTAGCCTTAATGCTTCCTCTAGTTACCCTTAGCGCGCCTCGCACGTTCCAATAATGTGTCGTGGGATGCGATAACGGCGTCATTTCTGCCTGGCCACCTATGCAACTTCATGTGGCCTCTAGGGTGGCAAGCGCTTCCAAGTCGTGACAGGCCAGGGTGGTAGGGCCTTGTCCCATCTTCGCTGTGCCCCAATCGCCCCCTTCAATAATCCAATAAACATGTGTTGCTGCAATGCATCGTTGCCAGAATATTTTGGAGGGCCGTGCATACTGGTTTCCGTGGCCTTGGAGTTAAGCGCTTTATTACATCTGGTCGCTCCTTACGTGGCCGCTTTGCGTGGCTTTTAATTGCTGCGGGGGTCTTTCGTCTATGACGTAACCAGTGCGAGGCAGTTGCTGCGGGCCATCGTAGCTGCGTTGTGTTTGCACTTCTGGGGAGGCTCTACTTTGAGCTATGGTCGTTTCTGTCAGGGGAGTTGTTCTTCCGTGGGGAAGAAGAGTTCCTTCGACAGCGGTCATGCCGTTTCCTGTCGGTGTCTGATTGCTTAATTTTCGACTAGCCTGGTTCTTGTAGACAGGCCATCAGAAGTATCCATTTAATGTACATAGAATATAGGTGCCCGTGATTCCTCTGTGCGTGTGCTCCCGTATACATGATCATTTTTGTATATACACATACCGCGCACATCACTTCAATATTGCGTATAGTGTCTCTGTCACATCGTCACTGTATATAACCATTGTGTACACTCTATATGTGGAACATAATTTTACACATGTGACAGTTAGTCACATGTGCGCAAGCAAGACCACAGCAGCAGCGCCCAGAAAGTTGGGAGAAGAGCCAAAGAACGCTTTGCTTTCATACGAAGCATTATATACTCGGCACGTCTTCATGTCCGAGTCCACATGACCTAACTCACATATAACCACATGAACCCATGCAGACCCACAGCTACAAATAAACTAATGGTCCCATTATATGAAATGTTGAATATGTACAATGTGCACAATGGTACAATGGCGTACAATGATAATGGGACAGAGGAACCTTATATAATTTTGGAATGATGAAATGATATGTGCGTATAAAAAATTATCAGGCATGCGGGAGCACGTGCACACAGAAATCCTGGGCACTAACATACTATGTACATTCAATGAATACTCTTGTCGGCCTGGCAACACGAACCAGGTTTGTTGAAAATTAAGCCTACCCGTCCATCAGCCACTGATAGGAAACGGCATGACCACTGTCGAAGTAACTCTTCTTCCCGAAGGAAGAACAACTCCTCTAACAGAAATGGCAGTATCTCAGAGTTTAGCTTTTCCAGAAGTGGAAACAGAGCGTGACGAACATGTTTTGGGGCAACTGCCTCGCATCGATGACGTCATAGGCAAAAAGGCCCTGCAGTGATTAAAGGCCACGCGAAGCGGCCACGTGAGGAACAACCAGATGTGATAAAGCGCTTGACTCCACGATCAAAAAAAAAAAAAAATTGAAGGACGCTTAAGCTTCGCCGTTAAGAGTTGAACGAGATAGCATTCAAAGATCCGTGACTGCTTTTCATGCTTCCCGCCAACTGCAGCTTATGTAGCCGTAACGTTTACCGGTAAACGCAGGCGGCTAACGCTATGCACGAAGGCAAGCTTTTTGGTAGACACGCGTCCTCTTGCGTGGGTAGATCTCCTGTTATTGTTTCACACTTTTAATGTTCCAGTCTGAGAAGAGCTAACATAAAAAATATTGCACTGTCGGTATTCTTTTTTTCATTACATTTGTTTGAGTACTCAGTGTTTACTCTCTCCCTTTCTTCCTCTTTCTATTGCCCTTTCCCCCACCCCAAGTGTAGGATAGCAAACCGGATGCTGTTCTGGTTGACCTCCCTGCCTTTCCCACCCTTGTTTTCTCTCTCTCTCTCTCTCTCTTTGTTTGCGGGCTGCCGTTCTCAAAATTCCAAGCAATAACTTTGTAAAGAATAAAAGACAAGGTATGAGGAACTTTCGTCGAAGAAGAGTGATTGGGTATGCGTGGTTTAGAATTTGGTTAGAAACTTTTTTTTACGATGCGTTGAACAACAGTTGAAAGGTTTTCGGTTGAAATAATAAAGTGCCTCCAGTCGCGCGATCGGTACAAGGCGATGCCTTTCCCAATGCACACATGAATACGATTATCGAAACCTGCCAAGTTTCACTAATGACTTGACCTCGGGCTGCGCCCTCATTCAGAACTTAGGTTTCAAGAACTCTGTCCCAAAAACCCGGCCAACCAAGTCAGCAGTCCAACCTTATGCCGCTATCTGCCCAGTACAACTGATGTAAATATGGATACTTCCGCCTATGAGTGTCGGAATGGGCTTACTTGAACGTACATATACTGGACGCATGCGATATTCAGCACACGTTCACAGAACGCTCAACAGCAGTGTGCATCTTTAACAACTGAGCTAAACCAGTGCTACACACGACGCAAATCGAAAGTTACGCAAGACCATCCCTCACATATGTGCACATCTTAATGCCCACAGAGTACCTCACCGTGAACACCTAGAGGGGCACACGGACGAAAACAATCGTTTACTGTAACAACGAAACATTGTAACGCGCAAACCTCAAGCACGTGGTTTATCCTAGTGGGGAATAATTTAATGTGACCTTGGCATCCGAGGCAGCTAAAATTGCTTCATTTTCTTTACTTACATTCCGCATAAAATTGGCATGCACTAAGACGCGTAATAACGTGAGATTATGGCGTACGAGACTTCAAAATTCAGCAATTCGGTATCAGTGGCCTGATAAACCACATAAAAGTAAACAAATTTCTCGTGTGGCTGCGCGTACCGCAATCAACAACCAATGTTATGAATAATTCAGAGGGCATAATTTAAACACCAACACCGATTGCAATGCATATCAGCCACCGATCGTTGCTCGGTCGTTAGGTCACTGTGCTGCTGAGAACGACGACATGGATTCCATTCTCGGCCACTGCAGTGCCATTCCGGTGGTGGCTGAACGTAAAATCGCTCACATGCACGATTTAGAAGAGCTTTAAAGAACCCGCGGATGTCCAATCTAAATCGGGAACATCCCACCATGCCAAGTCTCATTGTCCGCGTCTTGCTTCGGAAAGTTATACCGTCCAGCTTGAAATGATGCCGAATTTGATGAAAGCCGCAGATAAGCCTGACGTTAATCATATAAGCACACAATATTTTGCATTGTGATGCTGACGGCGGCTAAAGCCAATAAAGCAAGTGAGTGAGTGAGTGACGAAACTTTGTTGAGAACGCCTGCAGAACGGTTAGCCTTCCCCTGTTAGGGAGGCGTTACCGTGACGCGGCCATGACGTCTTCGCGGCGTGTGGCGCCTCTACTTCGGCCGCGGCCGCACTATTCCCTTTGGTCGACCGCGCCTGCCCCTCTTTTGGGGTGGCAGCCTCCCTCCGGTTTCGCTCGGTCGTTGCCTTTCGAGGGCCGCCGAGATCTGCTGGACGGCCTGGGTTTGGACATCTTGGTCATAGCATCTCGTTGCGGCCTCGAGCCGCGGCGGGATCGTTGTTATTGTTGCAGCTTCATGCGGATTCTTAGCACAGTCCAAAAGGATGTGAGCTGCAGTGGCTCTTTCCTTTCGGCACACACAACACAGATCACTTTCATAAACACTTGGACACACGTGCCTCATCAGCACCGGGGTAAATAACGACCCCGTTTGAAGTTGTCGGTATAAAACCGCCTCCTTACGGGTCAAGCCCGGATGAGGTGGCGGCATAGTCCTTCGCTCTAGTCGGTACCATTTCACAATTTCGTTGTAGGAAGTCATTTTGTCCTTGGTTTCCCACCACCACGACGGGTCAGCTGTAGTAGCAGCGGCACGGTTGGTTAGTCCTCGCGCCGCCGCGTTCGCCGTCTCGTTGTGGTGTTTATTTTTTATTTCGATACATTCTTAATGTATACCTGGAGACGATAGCGGCTCGTTCAGATAGTGAATGATGTCAAAAATACTTGAATTTTAATATGTTATTATGAGCACCTGGAAATTATTACGTTTATTATCGTAAAAAACTATTTCCACCCCCGGCAAACACTGCCGCACGCCTTCTGCTTCACGGTCCACAACCGAAGTCAAAATCACGAGCCTGGAGAAAGCAACACTCGCAACTTTTATTCCTGTTTACGACACGCAGATACCAGGATTTTTTCGCTCGCAACACTTACGGTACAGCGCGCTGCAAACAGCACGAAGCCTAGCGGGCAACGATGGCATCGAAGAGGGCCTTCGTAAAATATGCGCTCAATAAAGGTTCTTATTGCGTCCCAAAATTACTGAATCCTAGTTCACCGCCATGTTGAAAAAAAGGCTTGTTTCCAAAAGGAAAAAAAACATCTAGGATGCAAACAAACGCAACGAAAAGAACATTCATTCAGTATTCAGTAATGCCATGAGTGTTTTCTACGAAGCCAGATTTTTTTTCTTTTTGTTGTTAATATTGTTGTTGTTGTTTTCGGTGTTCGGTTGCGAACGAATAACACACCTCGCCAACTCGCAACGCGCGCTCGCACGCGCATTGACATTAGCGGCGTGCTATTCGCACCTCTTTCGTTGCTCGGCTTTTTCACCGACCTTTTTATTTTACGCACTGCCTTTCTCATCTCAGCACAGTTTTCTATCACTACGAGAAAAAAGAAGTATATAGAAAACCTAAATGATCGTGCGGGGGGTGCCTGTACACGAAAAGAAACGTGTGAAAAAAGATAAAACGAAACGCCTGCATGGAGCACAAAAGTGCCGCTGGAGGAAAGTACGAAGAGTTAACACGAAAGACGCACGCTCGAACGCTTCGAAGCGAGCGAGTGGAATTCCCATTTAATGAGAACGGCCGCCGCGCCGTCTACCGGAGCCCCAAGTCGAGAGAGGGAAAGATAGAGAGAGAGAGAGGGAGAGAGGGGGAGAGTATGTTTGGCCGTATGCATACGTCAGTGCCGGAGGCGCGCCATGGATGTTGGCAATACGGCCAGTGTGAAGGCGTAAAAACACGTTACGCGCACACTCAGCGTTTCGCGCGAGTCATTCTAGGCACCTCACGCCACCATGCGGTGCTCTTGCAAGCCACGTTTTGGGGCTACGACAAATAAGAGGCGGTGCGTGGAATCTAGAAAGGAATATTGGTGCCAGCGCTAACGTTCACACATGCCTTTCTGCGCTTAAAGCCGAATATCTTGTCGCGGTTGGAAGTTAACCAAAGATGGATAGGCCGGTTGCCTTTGGGAACCCATGGCAGAACCACAAGTCACGCCCGCCGCGGTTGCTCAGTGGCTATGGTGTTGGGCTGCTGAGCACGAGGTCGCGGGATCGAATCCCGGCCGCGGCGGCCGCATTTCGATGGGGGCGAAATGCGAAAACACCCGTGTACTTAGATGTAGGTGCGCGTTAAAGAACCCCAGGTGGTCGAAATTTCCGGAGTCCTCCACTAAGGCGTGCCTCATAATCAGAAAGTGGTTTTGGCACGTTAAACCCAATATTGTTTTTAAAACCACAAGTCAAGCAGTGCAGGCAGGGTGACATGGCTCACGCTTCTTCTGAAGTCAGAGAAGCGCAGAGCACAATTAGTTCTGAAGAAAGGCTCAGGAACATCTATCAAAACAAATGGGTGGTTAAATTGCACAAATATCTCCACCGCCAAATCGGGGACACCAAATGAGACACAAGAAATTTGGCAACCTTGTACAGGGCAGTTGAAAGTGTAACTACACAACAAGGAGCCATCAAAACGAAAGTGAGAAAAACAGAGACAGTGAATTTAATGCAAGAGACGGACACAAAAAAGACATCAGAGATGTACAAGACTCGGAAGAAAGAATTTAGAAGGATAAATCTGCACGATAAGACAAAGGGCTGTTCACTGATATTTGAGGCTCGAGCTGTTTGCCTAAGGACAAAAACATACCGGAACCACTATTCGCAACAAGATGAGGCATGTGTACACTGCACCGAAAATCCGGACACTAATAAGTGCATCCCGATGGACTGCGAAGGTGTTCACCGAGCGATACCCATGTGTAAAATACTCCTTCCTGCAGCTCTAGGATTTAAATTGGATGGAAAAATCAACCGAACAGAAGTAAAGGAAGGCAAGATACATTTAGAGTATTGGTGGAAAGAAAGCAGTGAATATATTAATAGGACCAGGTCCGTCGCAGTCATAGGGAACGTTATGAAGTAGATATATAACTTTTAGGGAGAAAAAAAGGGAAATGTAGACAGAATGCTGGACCGTAAAGCACGTGTAACGTCTTTGATTATCTTAATCAGGCTAGCTGACTATTTGTCACCGCAGTGGTTTCAAAGAGTACGCCAATAAGTCGTCATCGTCGTCATCATCATCATCATCATCATCATCGCCTCTAACACGCAAACGCGCCTGGCTGCATTATATGTATATGCATTTGTGCCTTGGCGACGACTGGGAAGATGGCGGTCGTCAACTGCAGGAATTATTCGCCTGCCTGCTCACTGCTTTCCCCTTCTTTGTATCCCACTAAGCACCTTTACACTCCTCTACTTGAGGAGATTACGCAAACAAAAAAAGCCTCGTTGTCCGCCCTGCACAAGGCGGTGGGGCAATAGGGACAGAAGAGAAAACAGAAAATGCGCTGTAAATCTGTAGGGTAGCAAACTGACCTCAGTATGGTCAACCTCCCTGCCTTTCTTTCTTCTCTTGCCTTCTCTCTCTGTAGAGTAAATTCACGCATCACATAACTACAAGAGCAAATGCTCCCCGCTATCGCATGTAGTCAATGAGTTTGGTAGTCTTCGAGAAGCGCAGGAGTGGTATAAAACATTTTGCTCAAGGCGACCCAAATTGTCAATATCGAAGTAAATGGTCTGCACAATGAAAATTATTACTTTATTCGGCATGCTGGTTTGTCCCGTTAATAACACGCTTACCTCGGAAGTTTTATATATAAAAGAATCACCGTGCACGACAGCAGGCACAAGAAGTACCTCCTAATATTACTTCCCATCGCCGTCATGTGTTTGCGTGCTTCCTTGTTTTCTGCCCATTACTACAATGTCGACTCCGCCATCCACATCCAGAGAATCAGCTATTCCGTCTCACCGATGCGAACAACGTCAAGCTTGAGTGAATTGAACAAGTTGCTAACAATTATCGACTCTCCACAAGTTCAAGTAAGACGATGAAAGCTGTTGGCGCGCCAATCGAAAACGCTTGAATGCCTGTAACTGCACATGTTCTTTCTTCGGCATTCGTACAACAACACAGCGCCCTTTACCAATCCAGTCTCGTCGATAAACATGCCACACTTTCCAGCGGTTCTTTGTCCCCTTAACCTTGCTTCCCCTTACAAGTCGAACGCTACTCTGGCGTCGATACCACGCTTTGCTATCGCCTGCCTTCACGGATCAGTTGCGGCCGAAGGAAAACACGATGAACACACACCAGCGATGGCGAACCGTTCGATATCGAGCGCACGGTACACTGAAACTTCGAACCGTCAAAATGCAGCCCGGCTTGAGATAAATTCCTTAGCGTCGGTGGGAAAAAGCGAAGTCGAAGAACGGCGCAGTGGGCGCGTCTTCGAAACAATGATCGATAAATGGAGGAAGAGGATGACGGGTGAAGGGAATAGTGGAGGAAGAGAAAGTAGGAAACGGACCTGAGTGGCCCTAGTCAGCGGATAGCCTGTTCGCTCTGGCCATTTCAGGCTCCTGGACGAGTTAGCCATCTGGTGGTCATTTGAATGTGGGCGACTAGACTGGCATTGCCACTGCTGAAAAAAGGGGGGAAATAACGCGTTTGCATCAGCTGAGTGATGGCCTACAATGCTTCAAGCTACTAGCTTGATGGCCTGATGGCAGGCCGGGCGAACATCTGCAGTGTTCATTAAAGTCCAATAAAGAATGTATCCATGTACAAAATTTTTACACGCACGCACGCACACATTCACACATCGAGGAAGAATCCACTCCCGTGCTTTCGCTTCTAGGTCTCACATGCAGACAGCTTTTATCATTTTGTGCAAGCACTCTGGCTATGACTTAGTCTACCAGGCGTACGCCGGAAAGGTTGCCGATGCTCTACTTTCCCTTACTAAGTAGGTATTGACTTTTTGACCGTTAACATTCTTTTTCCTTCTTGTGGCACTTACACTATGGCACAATCACACCACCGTTTGCTTCGCGATTACAGATGATGCTCGAATATGAATACCAGCGTGCAGACTTTTCACTTGTTGCACGGTGCCATTGAGCTCAGCGAGTTATCCGCAGCAGTTATGCACGGCTGCTTATGGATGAGCACCGTTCAAATCGGCGTCTGTCAGCATGAAAATTAGAACGGTCTATTAAATTCACTAGTTGATTCCGGCAATCACGCTCTTCCCTTACGAAAAGAGATTGAGATGATCTTGTTATAGTCATCAGTAGACCTACAATAAAGGATATTGATAAAAATGGTAAAGCAATACTATAAAAAGTCTATAGAGACTCGATAGAAATTTGTGTAGAGGTATTCAATACATATTAATTGATAAAAAGTGCAAGACCAAAAGTCGTTAGACTGTCGTGGACCAGTCTATAGGATTTGTCTATATACAATGTTTTACAGAACGTGCAAGTTTATAAGTCCTTAGACTGTCCATAGACTAGTAAAAAAAAAATTTGCCTACATAACATAAAACCCAATAATTGTTTTTAATTCTGTTCTACTTCGCTGTTGGCGTAAATTTCCGGCAGTGGTGCAATCGTGTTGCTGCCAAGAATTCAAACCAGCAGCAAAGTAAAACGCACTCGGTTGCTACAATATTACATGTGTTTGTGTGATTGAGCTCTGCGCCACCAGGTGGCTGCACTATGCGTGCCTTTCGCGTTTGCGCCTCCGCATATTCAGTAAATCGCGGAGTCCTTTGCGTTGATCGTAACACCGGGCACGCTAAAGCTCTCTATGGGCAAAGGGCCGGCCAATGGCAATAAGCACTTACGAAAGGAAATTCTTCGGGACGAACACATAGACCTTATTGTTCGCAAGTGCTCTTCATTCTTTCTCTTTGTCGAGCTCATCCCTGTATAGTCAGACCAGGTTCGCTTGCGTGGACAAAGCCATATATCTAAAGATTCTTATGGCAAGGACGCTTTGGAAGTGGTTTGCGCAGTGGTTTATGCCTATTTGGCAATCGATAGATTGGTAGCACTGCAACATACCATCATCTTAGGCGTGGTGAACAGAAAATACAAAGCGATAAGTTAATCACTAATTTAGAGCGTTACTATTTGTCTGAACCACCGTTTCATTTTCGTGCGGCTCGCTGCCTCTTTAGCACCCTTACTAACTTGTCTTTTTCCTTGCTTTTTATCTGTAAGCGTGGAAAATTGGAAATACTGTGCTCTCGGTGGTCTATATTGACTAGAAACGCTGGACATTCCTATATTTCAAGTTATATGCGCTGAGATGTGATCGAGAACTGAGACTCAATTGTACGCATCTTTCCCTAGTAAAACACTAAGACCACAACAGGTAAGGAAAGGAGGCCTTTTCTGATCTTCCTTGGTTAGCCGTCCACCGAATGAACGGTGAGCTTTAATTTATGGGGCCAAGGAGTGTGGCGTTTCCCAAATTTGTTTCTTTTTTCGTAGACCTATGGAATGATATGGGATCTGACGTGGATCTGATATGGGCTCGGACATTAGGATCTCGTGATGCAGCCATTTTCGAATAGCGAGTAAAGAGTGGAAGGAAAACATTGAGGCTTCTATTGGTGGTATATGGCTGTTACTGTTCGCAGCACTATAATATACAGTAGAGTGCCGTACAGTAGGTCTAGTAACTGTAGTTTGTTCGAGGCTGCTTCGTGCATGGTATCTACATGCCACCGATAGCAACCGCAATAATTTCCCCCACTTCATCTATATATAGGCGAAAATTGCACAGCAGTGCAATGAAGTATTCCGATTTACATAAGAAAAATACATGCCAGACGTCGAATAACAGCCACTGAAGATACCCGAACAAGCACCTTTTCATTTCTATGCCTGAATAGGCCTATTGGCGGCGAGGAGTTACGGAGTCGCCATCTAACGGAAGCGCCTCGCTGGCGTAGTATGAGGGATCAGGCGGCGCGCTCCTCATAGGTTTTGCTGTCAGCGCTCACTGAAAACACCATGCGTGAGCTCTCCCGGACATTTCTGTTAGTACTTTCGAAACGAGAGAAGTTTTTTACTGTCTAAATAATAATCTTGGGCAAACTGAAAGCACACAATCGTTTACAGACGCTATCTCTTTACCGAATACGTACAGTGAACGCCACTGCGCGCGGTCGCCGCGATGGAGTCTCCTGAACCGGCTTCTTGCGTGAAAGGTAGGTAAACGCTGAGAGCAACCTATGTGAAATATGTTCTTATAGTGTTTGTATAACTAAATGGAGCGTAATAGAATGAAGCCTCAATGCAGCGATCGCGCAGATTCCCAGCGACCGGCGCGTGTGGATGCTTGTCCGCGCACTGTTTGCTTTCTCCGCGCGCGCGTTTTCGCACCGTGCCATGAGCTTTAGGCCGCAGAATATGAGCATTTGACAGTATACAAGCAACCATTGTTGCGTGGCTGTTATCAGAGCTGTTCAAAAATAACTTCATTGTAGAGACTTCGACGCCTACGGGGACTGTGATGTGCCGTCGCGACGATTCAATCTTTTTTTTTCTTCTAAATTCTTTGACCTTTCAATATTATTTCTCGAGTTGCATTGCACTGTATGTTTATCGGTGTTCTCAGCGTGCAATTTCCCGCTGCTCCTTTTTTGTAATCCAGTGAAATTCATAGCACAAACATGACCATATGCCATGCTTATTTAAAATGTGCTTCTTACCGCTGCCTTTCCACTCCACTCAACTTGCCAGTATCTATAGCATCGACAAGTTCATAGACCAAACCGTCATGACATAAGTCGGGCAGCGGACTCGGGCGAGCGTCTCAGTGCGCGTTTTCAGAGCATCGCAGCCCGGGCGCCGTAGCAGAAATCTTCCTCACGTCTGTGCTTGCTGCATACCCGAATTGTAGCCGATGTTTGCCGGTTTTATGTTTCGCGAGCCAAACTTCACGCAGCTTGTCCTGCGGCTACGTGTGAATAAGGCTGACTGCGGGCTCCGTTGCGTACATCCATCATTGTAGCACCGAGCAGCAGCCTACCATGTTACGCGCCTTCAAAGGCAGCCACTACCTATTGTAGTGCTTTTAAGCGTTGTAAAGGAGACACTCGAAGCGGGAACATTTCGCCACTAAATGAGGACCGCAGCGTACGAGGGAATTGAAACTCGTTTTCAGCTCGCTTCGGCGCGCCCGAAGCAGCCGACGCGGCCGCTATGTCCACGTGATCCCTCCTAGGACGTCACGCCGACGGTGGCGCCAGCTTTTCCAGTGGTGGAGCTCGAGGCCAATTCTGTAGCAAAAACAGTCGTTATGGTGCGATTGACTTATCGATTCGATGTCAACCGCATGGCGCTATCCTTAATTTTCACGTTTCGCACTCTTCAGTTGGACGGGCTGCTAACGGACTCAAGGCGCTGACAGTCGGCCGACCTTGGAGTTCGGAATGACAGAAATCGAAACTAGAGATTTGCTTACGTTCACTCAGTGGCCAAGCCCTTGATCGCAGAAGAAGAAAGACGACGAGAAGGTGTGTAAAGTTACGCAGAACCGATCTCACAATGACTATCGATTGTAATGCGATTAGCATTGAAGCAGTGTAGCGGCACACCGCATTGCTGAAGTCAAGTATGTCTAAAATCGGTAGTGCTGATCCTGAGACTTCCGTTGCCTTGTCTATCTGTGACACACACACTGTCTGACACACACAACGACCACGTCGGCATCACATTATCATCATGCATGACTGCTTGACAATGGCGTGACGACAACGTCATGACGACAGTGCGATGACGAAGTTGGAATGATGAGTATGAAACGACAACATACCAATTACGGTGTGACAGTGAATGCCTGACAACGACTCTATGACGACGACGCAATGACGGCGATGGCATGACGAAGATATGATGACAATGGGATGGCAACGAGCGTAAGACGACGATCGCATGACCCCGACGACATGATGTCGGATGATGAAGCAGCAGTGACGTCGATAAATGACCACAATGGCATCACGAGAGTATGACGACCAATGCCAGCAACTGCATGACGACAATAATGTGACGACGACGGTATGACAAGAGTCGGATGGCAAAGCTAGAATGACGACGATGCAATGACAACAATGGCATCGCGACCTCGAGCACATGCCTAGTGGTACATGCCATTGGGCAATTCGGGCATCTCGGTCGGCGTAGAAGGCGTGAGGACGAGGGTATGACGACAGTCAGATGATGTAGAACGGACGGATGGACGGACGGATGGACGACGGACGGACGGATATATGGATGGATGGATGGATGGATGGATGGATGGATGGATGGATGGATGGATGGATGGATGGACGGACGGACGGACGGACGGACGGACGGACGGACGGACGGACGGACGGATGGATGGATGGATGGATGGATGGATGGATGGATGGATGGATGGATGGATGGATGGATGGATGGATGGATGGATGGATGGATGGATGGATGGATGGATGGATGGATGAGCAGGAAGGAGGGCGGGTGGGCGGGCAGGCTCGAAAGCCTTAATGTAGGCAAAGAAAGCTAATTGCAAGAGAAGAAAAAGTAGGGAAGTTAACCAGAGGTGCCGCAGCTTGCTACTCTACACTGGAGGAACTGTCATAGGGAGAAAAGAAAAAAGAGAAAAAATAGTCAACTTGCAGTGCGCTTACGTGGGCCTGCCTATCACACCTACAATCGCTCACCGCAGCAAGCCAATTTCATAAAATGGGCACAACGCCTGCGCGCGTAGCTTCCAACGAGTCTGTGGGATGCGCGAATGCGAAGGCTGTGAGTCTCCGGTAATTAGGCGGGCGACTTGCGTGCCGAGCCGAGCAACCGACGCAGCAGGCCGCTAATATGCGTGCTGCGTGAAAAGCGTTTGTTAATGAGCCTAATGGCCAAGACGCGCTCTGATGAACCTACCCGACGCCCACTTTTTGCGCCTTGCTCGAACCAACGACGTGCCAAGGCGTGCGTAATGGCGTCGCCATGCTAAAAAATTAAATTATGAAATTCAACTTCCGAAAGCAGCTGAGTTGCTGCTCGACAGAGAGAGAGATAGATAAAAGGAAGGCAGGGATGTCAGCCAGTCAAGAGTCCGGCTGGCTAACCTGCGCTGGGGGAAGGGAGTAGGTGAATAGAAAAAAGAGACAGAAAGAGAGAGATGGGGATAGAGGGACGTCCACGAACAGCACTACAGCGCGCTCGCACAAGCCAGACGTTCTGAGAAAGCATAGAAGTGCCTTTAGCGCCTTCTGAGCCGATGATCGGTGCGGACAGTGCTTTAGTATTGTCTGTTCACGACTTTTTGCGAAAGACATGCCTTGTGGGGTGGGCTGACGAATGACATCGGCGCCCTGGTTTTTTTTTTTTATTGTGCAACCATAGCACGGTACACGAACCTTCTTGCAGTCCACTTCCAGCAGAACACATAACTTGTGGCTGGCAGAACTTCCGGCCGGGAACCGAACCCACGACCTCGTGCTCGATGGCAGAACGCGGCAGCCACTGATCCACCACGGGGTTGGAGACGCGACTTCATGGCGGTGGCACATCCAAATCTGTGGTGAACTTCATGTACTGCGAGGTTCAAGCGTGTAACTAACTAGAAACCCGATTCGACATCCAGTTCTCTAGCAATGCCGGTATCAAGCGATTTTATTTGTATGAGCGCGCAGCGGTTGCTAAACGCTATTGATGAGATTTCGGTTCTAGAGCATTTTTGAAGAATCCTCTTGTTTTCTTACATAGACAATCACCGTCGATGGTTTCTGCACAGGTTTTTCTTTCTTAGCATTTTGTTCGGTCTTGCTTTCCTCAATCCATAAGCTCGAAAGGAAATCTTTATTTACTATGTGCGCATCCGCATCTCGCTAGTTGAAATTCATGCTTTTCTTTCTTAAATTTCGCATTTGCTGTCGTGGTGCGGCTGTTTGTAGGCGTTTGCTTTGCAAGTTCTTTCACGCAGAGAAAGTGCACCTTTGGGCATTAAGGCTGCCACCAAAAGCCCAGCGCAGCTGTGCCAGCCCCTGCACAGATTAAGGCTGTGGGCGGTGCTTGCGCGTTGTTTTGTACACTTATATACGAGACACTGAAATGCGCTGCCCGTGCGCTTGAGTCTATAAAACATGTACTATGTGACAGCCCTCAGCACGTGGAGGAGCTAAAGAAGTTGATTGATGAACTTACCTTCCTCGACAGCCAACCGTTGTCAGAGGACGTTATATTGGGCCCTTGGCGCAACTGTATATCTATAGTGTTGTGGCTATCCTGACCTTACTTGAATTTTTTAAAGAAATACGGGTCTGGACTGTAGGCTGTGAGTAGGCTTGCCTCTCGTGTGTTTTGCTTTTCCTCCTGTCGTCATCGTCGCACATCATGTTCTTTGTTTCCCTATTTCTTTCCTTCTTCCTTTCCCTCTTCGTCTTTCGCCAGCGCAGAGTACCTGGATAGAGGAATGTACAGTAGGCATTTCGTATCATTGAATCTATCTTTCTCTCACTACCTTCATCTTCCTGGTGTCGGTTTGTGCTAATGAGTTGCAGGTTCCGGAATTCGGGAGACCCTCGCAACGTTTGACAGCTAACCATGAAAGATAACAATACGCTACGAGCGTACCCAAGCTAAATATATCCGTCAACGTGTCTTTCTTGCTATGAAGACATCCTTTTCCCCTTTCAGGCGTTCCTCCGGCATCTCCCACGCTTTCCTTTCCACATGCGTCATAAAGGCGGGGGGTTTCGAATGGCCATTACGCGGCTTCCGCCGTAGAAAGCTCGTGTTTATTGGCCCTGTTCTTGCACGTAAACTCCCCTATAGCGTGTTGTATAGCATGTTGCTCCGCTATACAAAAAGTTACAGGGTCTCTTAAGACCTCTTTCAAGAGGTAAACGGCGAAAGCCTCCTCTTCCTCCCCTAATTAGCATTCGCCTCTTTCTCTTTGCCTCTTCTCTTTCTCTTCTTTCTTCTAGTCCTTACTGCTCCCCGCTAAGCATTTTTAGTTACTTGTAATCAACTGTGGTCATTACGAGCCGTCGTTAGACATGTTGGTCGTATGATAGTCATTAGTAGTCATTACAAGTCATTTGAGTCATTATTAGTCGTTACTAGTCATTACCGAGCATTTTTAGTCATTTCTAAAGAATTGTAGTCGTTACAATTCGTCGTTAGACATATTGGCCACTTCGTTGTCATTAGTAATTATCACAAGTCATTTTAGTCATCATTAGTCATTATCGGTCATTACTAAGCATAGTTAGTCATTTCTAATCAATTGTAGTCGTTACAAGTTGTCGTTAGATATATTGGCCATGTCATGGTCATTAGTAGTCATTACAAGTCATTTCAGTCATTATTAGTCATTACTGCTCACTAGTAAGCATTTTAGTCATTTGTAATCAATTGTGGTCATTACAAGCCGTCGTTAGACATATTGGTCATTTCGTAGTCATTAGTAGTCATTGCTACTCAATATTAGGCATTTCTAGTCATTTCTAATCAATTGTGATAATTACAAGCCGTCGTTAGACATATTGGTCATTTCGGAGTTAATAGTAGCCATTACGAGTCATTACTAGTCATTATTAACCTCTACCAATCTCTGGTATAACGTTATCATTCACTAACTGTCCCTATCAAACATTTTTCATTCTTTAATCTGTCTTCATATGGCGTGACGACCCTTCAGCAGACACTCTGGCGGTCAGGTCTGCTGACACAAACGTCACCATGAGCCCACAAAGGCTTTCGGCTTAAAAGCCGATGCAGAGAACTGGAAAGGAATACCATCTCTTCATTTTCAGCGCATGCGGGGGTTGCATACGCTTCTGGCTTCCTACCCAATACGTCAGGGTGGGAGCATGCTTTTACATTGCGTCTCACATATCACGCTGCAAACAGGGCTGATATTTCGCAAGCATCACACTAACCTAACTCCACCAACAACCACAAGTATACCGGCACAAACTCCAGGGACTTCGGTCACGAATCTCTAGCGATTTCAAAGGGGTTCGAGGCAGATGCTATGAACACATCGTTCAAGTTCTCCGTCTCTATGCTGCATACTTTTTTTTTTGGTCTGCAATCACAATAGCCGGGCGATTCAACAGTGTTACTGCTGCTTACAAAGGAATTCGAAAACTTCGTTCTCGACAGAAGGGAATAGCAGCGTCTGTACTGCGGAAGCTGAGCTGCAATGCATGACAGCTATGCGATTCGGGGATACTACATCGTTAGGTTAATTAGGTTACGCTAGCTTAGGAGACCGATTAATAAAAAGGAGGCACGAGAAGAAAATAGTTTCGTGAAGGCTGGAGGTGCCGACGCTGATTCTTGCAAGGATTGCGTGTTTTCCCGAGTAAAGCAGTAGGGCATTCATGTCGTTAAGCCTTTGCCGAAAGTTGGATGAAACCACTGTATAAAAAAAAAACTGTAAAAGAACGAACGAGGGTCTTGCGTGCTGCGAAAGTCTCTGCAAGTAATTCCCTTTTCTTTTTCCATTGTATAACCGTCGGAGTGCGAAGCGCTTTATTTCAAATGTGCTAGACGCAGCAGGCGCTCTCAATCTCTATATCCTATTTAAGGCCGAACCCTCAAGTGCCTCATTGCAATGGCTCATATGGCAGCGTCTAGACGAGTGGTAAAAAATTATCATCAGCAGCAATGGCTCATACCCCCTCAAGCAAGCAAAAATATACTGCCTTATACATTCATTGATATCACCCTTACAAGACAGATAACATCATACGTTTATATAAAAGAACAAGCTCAAAACAAGCATCCGAACCATCAATATAGCATTGCATACTCCCTCGGAAGTACGCTACGGCCGAGGATGCTCGCCAAGGGAGAAACGAAGTGCGATGCGCAAAGTGTGAAGTACAGCGAGTGCTGCTTTCCTCTCCTCAGAAGATGCAGCGCAAAGTCGAAGAGAAACGTCGTTGGAGTGAGCGTGATCCCCGCTATACGAGCGTGCGAAGCCGCGTCGAAAACTTGCCGAATGAAGCCGAACTGCGGAAGCAGCAATGCGACGATGCGAGACGGCAACGCAGAGAGGAGGCCGAAGCCCGAAGAAACGGCTTGCAAGGCGTGTACTTCACACTGCGGCTCGGTATGTCTGGCAAGGAGTCTCCCCCCTCAGATCGTATAACTTAATGCATTACCAAGCGTGTAGCGGGCTTTCGCCTGCACGTGTTACAGAAGTGTGACATGCTAACGAACTTTTACTTTAAAGGCTTCCGTCGTTCCCAAAGTCACGTCCATCTCGGTGTTTTCACGCGTGAGACTGTAGTAAACTACAAGTGAAAAGAAAAAAAAAACAACAAAGAATTAACTCGAGTTGTGATGTCTAAGAAACACAAGCAAACGCTGCTAGACGAAAAGATGAAGATAAAGAAGGCACTCCAGAATTACAAAGAATACTATGCAGGCTCGGTTGCTCATGTAACGAGATTTCATTAGCCTTCTCTCTTCGCACTCGTGGACTCTCCTTAATTGCCACAGGTTGGCCGCCCGCATGTCTGCATGCCTTAATACCATGCAGCGGAACAAACGGTCTGTCTGGCGTTAACTGCACAGGAAGACTGGAATAACGGGGCCGACTGTACAGATACGAATACAGTTGTGTTTTACTGGTGTACAGCCTTGATAGCTGACCCATCACGCGAGCCAACCATGCGACGCAGCCAAGACGTCGGCCAATCAGAACCGGCCAACCAGAACCTCACACTTGTGTATAAACCCACCGAAGACGGGTTGCTTGATACGGGCTCGAGCTTATTCCACAAACATTGCACCGTTTTTGTGCTGCTGGTGTGTTTGTACGCACGGGTCACAGGCCACGGAAGCAAACATCACTGCAGGACTCACTTCCCTCCGAACTCTCTTTCTCGTCACCTCCTTCCAACCTTTCTTCGCTCCCTGTTTCTGCCTGGCTGCCTCACCTTACATATTCTTGAACTCCTCTTTACTTTGGAAATACTTCGAGCCTTACCTTTTTCTAATTAAACGAACCGACCTAAATGTGCAAAGACGCGAGCGACGTGAAAATATGCGCTGCGAAAAAAGACAGCAATGAGAAATCTGATGCTTTCAGCTGGAATTAAACATATAAAATACGTGCGCGAAAAAGAAAACGGTGGTTCGTATATATGCATTCGTCGCCACACGAATGCACGCAGACAAATATAAAAACAAAGTAATAAATAAACGAAAAAAGGACAAGGTAGGAAGCAAAAAAGGGGAAAAAAAGGACATCGTATAGCATCTGGTAATTTTTGTAATAGGAGTAGTTTGTGCTATCTGCTTTATCTTTCTTCGCTTGAAACTTTTATTGTGTCCGCTTAAGGGCAAGATATAGTCCGGCGTAACGCGCGCGCGCGGCCACGCGCGGCGCGGTTAAGCGACGTCGGTGAAAAGCGCGCACTCTACAGTCCGGCGTCACGGCGTAGCCGGCGTGCTTAGGCGCGCTTGGCGAGCACAACGCCGCCGGCGCGGACATAGAGCGTGTTCTATTTCACGCGGCTGCCGCTAGACCAGAATGCACTGCGCGCTGCAGCGACAGCGAGCAGAAGGCAGAATGGCGGCCTCCGGTGCGCGTACTGACAGTGCGGCTGTGGTTTTTTGAACATCCGTGTGGGATGACAGCGCGAGTGAGGACGCCTGCTTGAAGCGATTTGCAACCTTCAATGTGTATACGATGTGAAACGCATGGACCACCGCGACACAGAGCGCAAGAACAACGCGTGGGAAGCTATACGAAAGCAGTGTGGTCTCGCCACAGGTAAGCTGCATTTCGCAGCTCCTGTACTAGCTGGTGGTAGTCGCCGAGTTGAGGGCGCTTGTCGAATAGCTTTCGCATGTACATACATGGTCCGCTTCCGTTTTTGACGTAGCCGAAGTACTAGCAATGAGTGCGATGTTCTGGCTGTCAGGCACGGCGGCCGCATTTCGATGGGGGCGAAATGCGAAAAACACCCGTGTGCTTAGATTTAGGTACACGTTAAAGAAGCCCAGGTCAGAAAGAAAGTGGTTTTCGCACGTAAAACGTTTTTTTTTCTGGCTGTCAGGACAAGTTAACGCCATCCCGCAAAAGTTTTCATTTTAGCGCACAAACAGCGCGCGGAACGAGAAGCGCTCGCGCTACCCGAACGACGCGCATGCGCCATGTAAACAGCTGTTCGCCGCGGTGGTGAAGTTGCCCTCCCAGACGCACAGATGGCGCTAGCCTCGAGCTGCGCGCGCACGCCGAACTCTAGAGGAAGCAAATTTCTTGCACCCCTGGCGTCGCTAGCGTAGCGTATCCGACTTCGCCTGCCGCGGCCTGGCGCGCCGAGAACGCCGGACTATATCTTGGCCTTTAGTGTGAGTCATTGAGGTCTTTTCCTTTCAAGTAATTTTCTCCCTTTTCCCGCCTCTAGGGAAGCGTTTTACTCCCACACGGCCATGCGCAGTTTCCGTGCTCCTTTTCTTGCAACCTGGCATATAAACCGGCACGTTAGGAAAAGTTTCGAAGGACTCTAATCTAAATTGCTTTCTCTACTGTAATGCCTGTACTTTACCAGAGCAGGTGCGATTAGCAGAAAACTACACGTTGTTTTACGCCTTGAAGCCAATAGTCGGCGATTTCACACAGTTTTTGCTAACTATAGCAGGGGGTAGTCAATGTATGGTTATCGTCAGAGAAACGACGGAAGAAATAGGTTCTCGTTCTAAGCCCGCTAACTCAGATTGGATGCCTGCGCCTTAATACATGTCAGAGATTTGACTTAGATGACTTTTTATTTTCTTTATTTCCCTTGTTTTTGGTTTCATTGCCGCCACGCTTACGTCCAAAGGCGCTGGTAATTTCTGGGCAATTTTGAAAAACACACACACACAAAAAGAGAGCAGACCTGTCTATAAAAAAGAGGAACACCACGTTGATTGATTGATTGATTGATTGATTGATTGATTGATTGATTGATTGATTGATTGATTGATTGATTGATTGATTGATTGATTGATTGATTGATTGATTGATATTAATGGCTCAGAGGGTGACCACATCTCCGATTGGCGCAAAACACCAACATGGTGGAGTTCGACAATGCCGCTGAATGTAACACTGTCGAAAATAGCATCCCAGCTGCATGAGCTGTGGTAGCCTTTTTCTCGCTCCGGAAGTTAGATTGCCATGGTCTGCAAGGCTTTAAAGAAAAGCAGTATCTGAAATGCTGAAAACGGCAGCCATGATGAGTTGCTCGACTGCGACGTTGAGTGACGGCTGGTCTAGACTGGCTTGAATGGAATGCATTGTCTCACGCCAAGTGAAAACAAATCGTCATTACTCTATCTCTGCCTCTAAAAATGAATAACTAGTTAGCGGGATGTCAAGTGCATCACATTTATGGTTTCTTGAAGTACAAGACCTGACGTGCGTGTTACAGTCGAGGGCATTATTTATGCAACAGATCAATGACCAGTGACCTGTTGCAAGGGAATTACATGGCAATAGCTTGTCAATGAGCTGTTGTGTAAATGACGCTTTTACCTGAGAAGATTGAAACTTTCATTTCTCGCCGTCAGAGCTGTCCACGCGTTGCAATATATGGTGCACTAGAATTTATTTATTTATTTATTTATTTATTTATTTATTTATTTATTTATTTATTTATTTATTTATTTATTTATTTATTTATTTACACATATGGCGCTCTATTATAGGGCTCATAGCAGGAGTGGAAACATCAAATCAGTGCAAGAAAACAATTCAAAGCAATTCATGCAGGCAATTGAACAAAAGCAAGAAAGCATTTCACATATTCGAAAAATACTTTTCTACGGTGACTAAAAACTCATTTAGTGGCAAGGAATGATCAGTAGTCTATAACGAATCCAGTGATGCGTTGTATATGAACAAAAATAAAACGCTATTTGAATGTGTTAGTATAAGCATAAAAATGATATTAGGTTCAAAGCACGGTAACTACGATTACAATTTACTTTAGCAAATGTAATATGCTTACTACGGCATATCACTGTGATGTTCGTATGGGTACCAAATCAAAGAGGCGTCTTCAAGGATGGGACGAATTGATGTTTCACGTGAGCGTTCTTTAGTATCGCGTGGGGCCTTAGTTAAATTGCGATGCAAGTAACCTACCTTTCTAGCTGCTTTCTTGTATATATGTGGTTAAACGGAGAATTCTTGCGACAACATTTAATTACTTATATGGGAATATTCGTGGAAGTTTGACGCCATTCAAAGAATGATAAAAAAACGAAGGAGTTACGTGTGTGAGTAAATGACACAACAGCTGTTTTGCTGCAATTAATGTTCATTTGCCATGTTTTGCACCACGTGCAAAGGAACGAAAGAGATAAGAGACCGTAATTGCCATCAATGGAATTGATAATTTCATACAGGACAATCAGCAGCATAAAGCCAGATCGTAAATGTTGTGTTACGGGGCAGACCACTGGTATATACTAAAAATACTGAACGACCTAAAATTGACCCCTTTGGGAAGCCCGACTTAAATTAGCAGGTGAGGAATCAACAGGCGTAGAGGAAACAAATTGTGAACGACAAGGAAAAAAAGCTGGTGGTCCAAGTAACAAGACGGGGGCTATTTTTGCGGGGCGTCTAATTGAACAAGTAACTTAGTACGGAATACCGAGACAAAAACTTTAGAAACATTGATGAAGATAACATCTACTTGAGTACCTTAGTCCAGACTGGAAGAAGCGTCATGAACAAAATCGACTAGTTGCGTAACAGTGTTGTAGTAACGAAGCAAAACACGCCGAAGAGACGTTAGAATGTTGTTTGGTTAAAGGAATTCCATGACGTGTTTGTAAATAATGTACTCTAACGTCTGGCATTATTATGAAGTTAGAAATATTGGTCTGTAGTTAGATACAACCTATTTATCATCCTATTTGTACAATGGGACATTAGCTGCTTTCCACAAGCTATGAGACTTTGACAGACATGACATGACATGACAAGAACTTCATTTTGGTTATGAGAAACTGTAATGTAGGGCAGCCGAAGGCTCTCCTTAATCTCAGGCTGAATGTGACAATGGCGGCTCTTGAGGGATTCCTCCCATTGCTCTTCCGTGATGGGTGGAGAGCATGAGTCAAGACCACGTTTGCGGCATGACCGTTAATGGCCAGGGTCCATCCTGTTAAGGGACCTACGAGTGGGACACGAATGAGTTTGCAGAATTCTAAGTGTGCTAGCCTGAGGTTTGTTAATTTTGGGTGGGGGGAGTGGTGGAAATGTCCTTCTGCCCAGTCGATTATGGGAAACAATTTCGTGGAAAGTACATAATAGATCTTTCTGAATGTTGACATCGTTCCATGCCTGGCTACCCGCGACAGCGCGGTACGTGAAATCGCGCGCACTCCGGCGGGCCTGCTCATAAGGATTACATCCGAGCGGGTTAACTGAGCCATCTAGATGGACTGGGAACCACGAGATGTGGTATCCTCCTTCACTGCTCTCCCGAGTTCTTTGAAGTGCTTTGTTCACAATACTGCTCGCCTGTTCAGACACGAGGGCGGACGAGAAGAATCGAACCGCCGTACACGAGTCCGAGAAGACGATAGGGGGAAAGGTTAAGCTGTAAAAAGCCAGAGCGATCGCCGATTCCTCCACCACATGTACAAACTTCGTACAAACAGAGGCTGCACTTACCAGGTTGCCCCCCCGCGTCTACAACCGAGGCAGTGAATTTATCCCCAATGTTTCTGAAATGTACTTTCGCTCGCCCAACTAGCATTTTTTCCCATATGCCTATACTAGCATACCATGGGGCATAGTAAAGTCATGACAAAGGGAACCGGATTCGGGGCACTGAACACATAAACGAGAAAACGTCTTCTCCTGGCTATGGTCATGGCGAAATGAAACTCCAGAGTATATACGTATGAATGGTACAAACTCAAGCGGGACTGAAACAGACTATAAGATTTTCTTTTTTTCAATAACAGGAGAAAGAAATATCAAATGGTGCACGGGCGTTCCAGTATGGCGGGCAATCAACACAACAAAATAGCGTAATATGTCCCACTTTCCATCGTTGCCGGAATCCAAACAGAGTGCGAAAGGGCGTGCCAAAACAAACATAAATGGGTGCTTTTTCGTTTTCTCAGAACCCTATTCCTGGGAGGCTTAAACTAGTGCCTCCCAAAGCCTGTGTACGAGGCGCCCTTCTTCGCACAAAGTGAATACGTTGTAGTCTGTCCGACGGCCTCGGTTATTCCTCGGTATGTGGGGCACTTTTTTCTTGCACTGCTTTTTTATTCTTGATTTCTTTACCGCTTCGTACTTTGATTCCCCTTGGAACGAACAAGCCACTGGCCACACACGGCAGCGTCCTTTCATGCGGATCCCGAGTTACAAGGAAAAGCAAAGGCCAGAAAGGAAGGGCATTGCAGGAACAAGACGCTCGAACAAGAAAAAATAACTGCTGCATGCTCGCGTCTTAACGATCGTTTCATGCCGAGCAGATAAATATTGGGAAGAAAGAAGAGAGAAAGAAGGTACTAAGGACAGTAAAAACATCGCCCGTGTCTAAACACGAACACGCGTTAAGCTCCCGATGGGTCTGCTCGGTTTATAGCACTTTTCTTTATTTGTATACGATCGGCTTCTATACAGAGTGGAACGATCTGATAAGGGGAACGCCGCTAAGATAGAGTGCAAGGGAGCGCCGGCTAGTTAATTCGGGCAACGTTGCGTTCACTCTGATACGGTCGTCTACGCGTATAGGGTGGTTGACAGTAATACGTGCCAGCATTGTAATAGCAGACCTATACAGGCCTTCCTTTAAAACGTCGCGGAAAGGGATTGCTTCTTTCGGCATGAAGCTGCACGGTTTGTTCCAAAATTATTTATTGGCTGGGCCAAACATTATATCATGGCGACACTGCCAAATCTCTATGCTAGGTATAACGCCCTTGAAGAAGGGCCATACGCACGCTCATAACGCACTTCCAGAATCGTAGGTGTCTCCAGCTTCCACTATTCAGATGAGCTCCTCTAAGGGAAAGTCTTGTCACGAGTTTCGCCAATGTTGTCCGCAAGCTCGTTTGGTATATAAACAAATAACACGCCCCTATTTTCTTGCCTAAGAGACTCCATCGCGCAGTGCGAGAACGCAAGAAATGCAGAAGACAGTCGTCTGCACACAAAAAGCCAAGCAGAAGTGCGCACGCACGATGGGAGCTAAGCCTACGGCGAAAGCAACTAAGCCTACCCGAGTGGAAAGTAGACCGACGCGAGATCCCTAGACGCTCGTTTTCCGTAACGACATTTTGTAGTGCCCCGCGCATGTCCCGATAACGACGACATGGAAAAGACGGCAATCGGAGCGCCGTGCAGTGTCTCTGAGAGATAAGCATCCCACGAACGCAAAAGACAGCCGACGTTGGCGGCAGAAGCCGTTGCCGTGAAGAGATTGCCGATGATCATAATCATTGCCGTGCTGCTGCCCTAGGCAAGCGAATGACAACGCGAAGCCCCCCTTGAGTCTAAAGCCCTTGCCATTCCCAAAGTGTGCTGAGTTTACTGTGACAGGCCTTATCGCATACTGTCACACCAATGCTTTGTTTGCTTTGCTCTTTAGTTACATTCTTTTAGAGAACACAGCGTAATCTTTGTTATCATTTCGGTAAGGCTGAGGAAGCGCGCTTTCTTCGTGGAGTTTTCGGATCACCGTTGTCATACTACCTTTTTTTTATTTATATATAACTGTTTACAGTTTTTCTACTTGGTTCGATAGGGTAGGCTTATATACATCTGCATGCTCCTAGAAACATACCTAGGGGAGCTTAGTGAAAGCTTCTAAAGTCACTTTGATCAACTCACACTCGTATCGCTGGTAATTTCGAAAGGCCTAAGAAACACTGCATGCGAAGGTGCTATGGGGGGAAAGAATGTGATAGCGGAAAGCTTATCTGCTCGTTTCAGATGCAGCGGGAAAAAGAATATATATATATATATATATATATATATATATATATATATATATATATATATATATATATATATATAAAGCGAAGCATTCTTTGTGAACTTCAGGCATATTGAGTGCATCTATCTACCATACTATACGCCGCGGTGCTGGCGGTGCCTACCAGCATATGTAGCTGTGTATATGCTCATGTTCCCGTTGCCGCGTCTTTCCTTTTGATCTATACCACGGCGTGCGATTCGTGCTGCCAAAGAAATATATATGTATATGGGTCGTTAGAAAGTATGCGACTGCCTGCTTATGGGGGCCAATTATTCAGTCCCAATAGCGGAAGGGAAATATGCTGAAAACAAAACCTTAAAACATTTCACCATATGCGCCGTGCGGTAATTTCTTCGCATTATTGGGATGTATATTCCGAGAATGTGCATAATCTGCATATTTGTCATGGTTGCGGAAGCTTACGGGTAATTTCCTGAGCTCGTAGTTCAGTGAGTCTGCTTACCAAAGGGCACGAGAAGACGTAGTACCCAAAAGAGAAAGTCTGAATAAGTTTGCCCTCGCTGGCAAGGCAGCCTACGCTTGTGCAGAAAAATATGAAAGCTCAGAGAATAATCTATACCGGAGTAATTCTAGAACTCCAGAAGTATTTTTGCAATTTTGTCGGTTATTTCTCAAGGTATTGCAGTTATAGATTACCTGATTAGCTCAAGCAGGCTAGGTGACACAGCCGTGATTCGATTAAAGGGGTTGCCGATAAATCACCGTCATCATGATCGGTCCGGGGATTGCACACCGTGAGCTAAACGAAGCACACTTCCAAGGAAATACCTTCATGACCGCACTGACTATTCACCAGAGGTCGCAGCTGGCGCTACGACACTTGTACATACTTGGTCCATGGACTAGCACCACGCTTGCGTCCCTCTTCGAAGCTGCTTTTGAACATACTGTAAGTCCCTTGCCTCAACGAGACTCTTTGATTAATTTTTAATTATTACTCATCTTTGATTTCTCTTTCCGAGTTCACTGTCGGTAATCAACAGTGCGCAGCCTGGTTAACGTTGGGTGCCGTTTCTTATCACTTCCCAATCCATAATTAATATTATATGACGTGTGTAGGATTGTCGTGTGTCTGTAACATCCCCTGTGCGTATAATTTCGTATACCGTCGGTTCCATCTCGAGTAGCGCCATAGAACTGCCGTCATCCAAATCAGAGCTCTTTTCACGAATGATAATAAAAACTTCGATACATTTTCTTTTCATCAAAATATTTCTACTAGGGGATACTCCGGAAAACTTGTGGTTTCTGCTGGGTGTGGTGAACATGATATAAACAGTGATTGCATTCAGAATGTGATCTTCATTCTAGCAAGGTACAAGGTACACTGTAAAAATGTTTACACTCTTAAGGTTGTTTTCTCGTCACATTGGTGATACCCTTAGCATTATAGGGCCTTACGAAAATTTATAGAGGATGACAACGGAGCTCTGACTAGACGTTCGATGACAAAAGACGTAGTTGAAAACTATGTAATCATTCTGAGAGCTTTGGGTGCACAGAAATATCCGACAAGAGAATTTCACAGGGAGAGACATGAAACTCTCTTGTCGGATATTTGTGTGCGCCCCAGGCTCTCAGAATGATTACATAGTTTTCATGTATACGTCTTTCATCATCGCACGTCTAGTTGGGGCTCTGTTGTCGGCCTCTATCAATTTTTGTAAGGCCCTAGTGGTAAGGGTGTTACAAGTGCGACAAGAAAACACCCTTAAGGGTGTAAACATTTCTGCAGTGTATGGATTGTAAAGCACGCAAAGAAAGAAAGAATTACGGGTAACTCACTCGGCCCGCGGGCATGGCATTCGAGCGTTACTGAGATCGTCGAGTTCTCAAACACGTATGTCCGCACGCTTATAATTAGATTTGAGTTACGGCTGGTCATTATTGACTGCTAGAGTGCGTAAATGTACCTCGACATCGCTCCTCACGTTGGTCGCAACCGAGTCCTATGAATGTGAAGGAAATACCCCAAAGGCACGCTGCTCCAATTCGATGAAGCCGTCTTCCAAGTAAATTTTTGGCAAAGCAGATAGGAAAAAGCAACAAAAGAAAAAAAGGCACATAGAATTGGCAGTCGCTTGCATCGCAGTTCTGCATCCCAATCGCTGCTGCGGTGCGCTCTGATTTGAGAGCGCTCTGATGTTTGCTCGAGAATGTCGTATATTTTACCATTCGATTAGAAGTAACTCGATAATGCATAGACAAAATTGCAGGTAAAACTTAACATATTTTAGCTGCAGTTGTTTATACGCTTCGTAAGCTGATCGCATGTCCATTTCCCGACAGCCTTCGTTTCGCCCGTGACCACTCATCACACTCGGTCGTGGACATACTTCCTCTGTCACGTAGACGAAGGTATACCAAAAGCGTGGAGGTTTGCGTTAAAGTATGCGGACGTATTATGAGACATTGATTGATTGATTGATTGATTGATTGATTGATTGATTGATTGATTGATTGATTGATTGATTGATTGATTGATTGATTGATTGATTGATTGATTGATTTAAACGTCTCAAAGCAACACTGGAGCTATGACAAGCCGAAGTTGACGGTTCTAGATTGACTTTGCCCACCTGCATGGAGTTCGGTAACGTTAACGTACGTATAAATGCGAACGCGATTCTGTACGTGGGCATCTAAATATATGCGTGTGTATGTGCACGCGCACGTGTGTGTGTGTGTGTTTAGTTCTTATCAATATGCAGCAGCTGTGGAAGTGAATCGAACCTGCGACGTCGTCCTCGGCAGAAGAGCTCCATAATTAACCAATGTCAGACACCGCTTCCCTTTATCCTTATCGATTACCTTGCTGACGGAGAAGTAAAATGCGGCATATAAAATCGCCCAGACCACCATCTTGGACAGTATTTCGCTACGCTCTGACCGTAAAGGTGATTAATAGCTCCTTTCGTAGTCATCTGCAGAGTTGCTGAACGGGACAATATCATCACTGAGACCCAGGTTTTTACGATACCTCGTTTGCCCTTATCTATTATCTTATCCCAATCTACACTTCCTAATCCTTTTTGCCGACAAGCAAAGACAACAAAGGAAGAATTAGAGAAAGAGAGAGAAAGAAGAAGACAAGCAGGTTAACTCCAATAACTGTCAGGTTGGCTACCCTGTACAGGGAAGGGCAAGAAAACCGGGAAAGTGAGGGAAAAGCAAAAATTTTGGAAGCAAGTGTCCAGCCGGGAAAGTGAGGGAAAAGCAAAAATTTTGGAAGCAAGTGTCCAGGTGGCTTTAAAAGCACTGATGTAATCTGTTTTGCCGAGTGCACGCGCTCTGCCTCACTCTCTGTTATCGCTGTCACTTGCTGCACATTAGGATTGTATGTAAGGCATACCGCCGGCGCTGCAAACTTGGGTGGCTGCGTTCACATATTTTCCGGTAGTTGTGAGATGCGACAACTATGAAACCTTGTTAAGCGACTGGTGCTACTAGCTGTCTAAGAAAAAAAAGAGAACGTTACCAGCTCCACCTGCAACACTATAGGTGCTTGTTTTATGATTCGTCCACTTTACAGCGTCAGCGTACTCATCAATGACGTAAGTTCATTCCACTCGGACACATGGACAGTAAGCGTACGCCATCAGAGGTTCGAGGAAACACAAATAAATAACTGAAATAGTGATGATTTATTAAATTGTTTGAATGATTGTTTACTTTGTGGTCCCCATTGTACTCGCAAATCGCAGTACACGTGCGTTTTTGCATGAAGATGGAATGCGACCACGTCGTGGGCCGTAATGGAGCCCGCAACCTTTCTATCAGCAGCTTTGCACCATATAACCACTGCACTACCGTGACAAGTTCCCCATTTGTCCTCAGTCATGTACGGAGCAGAAACACTGGTGACTGCCCGCTCCAGGTTTTTAGTTGTTTAGCCGGCGAGTCAACTATCGACGTAACTTGATCCAACGCTCGAAAAGGAGCACTTTTTCGGGAAATAGTGAAAGAAATAGAAAAAAGAAAGGGCACTGAGATTAAGCAAACGCACGTCCGGTTTCCTACCCTGCAGTTAGAGAAAGTGATAAAGAGGCGAAAAGGAAGAAAGAAGGAGGAGGGATAGGGAGACTAGCTGCGCCATTTCAAAAAAAGAGTACTATGATGTGCATCCTCTCTTGCTATCAAAATGTCATCGCGAACTACTTGTCTAATTGTCACAGTTACTTAAGATTGATCCTGCAAGCATGCACCTGGAAAAGAATACCTAACCTATTCTTCTCAACGTATCAGGGCGTGAAGACGGTGTGGGTACGCAGTTAAAAAATGTAATGCTGCCACCAAGGAAGCCGGTCGCTAATAAAACAAACATCATGCCATTTTTAAATGCCCTGGGACACCGTTACCGCAGAAGAGAATGTTCCGCAGTGCACAATAAAAAGATGGAATACAACACATCACAGCACGATATTATAGATCACAACAGAACACAAGAAAATACGAAACGATGAGTTTTTCACCTTCGCGAGAGACGTGACGTAGGTGAGGAGACAAAAATTAATGAGCACTGATCTTCGGGAGTATGATGAAGGCTCTCAACCAAGACAGGAAGTGCTGTAGCACGAACGGCGCGTCCGATTTCACAAAGTGAAATCAGATTACCGAAAGAAAAGTGGCTGACTTCCGAGTTTTTTGTCAACAAGCGCTGATATCGTCAAGGTAAGGAAGTCTACGTTTCAGAATGTAGTTTATGATGATGTTGCTTCATTCAAGACAACTTCAGCAAAACGACGAGGCAGTCCATGTGGCGTATGAATTCATCGCAAGCGCACAGCGTCTACAACACCTGGTGCCCGCATACTATATTCAGGGCAAAACGCGTCACCGCTCCTGATGTCCCAAGAAATCACCTCTCGCCTTCAGCGAAATAATGTCCGCTCGTTGCCACTAATACAAAGGAAACGATGACGGCTTTGCTCTTACTGAGAGAGCCAGAATGGTGGGGAAGATGGGAGGGCAGGGATTGCTCTGATGGCCTTACCCGGAACGCGACCAACAGCGTACTGCGTTTCAGCAACAACAGAAGCACCCGGGGACCGCGCGCTAGCACACGACATTGCTAGTGGCCGCCATTTTGAAGTCATCAGCATGAAGGCGCCATCTGGACGTTAACGAGAGAACGAGCGTTCTCGCACCTGCTCCGTCCACTCTACGTTGTCTAGTTGCGGGCAGCACGGTGCTTTACGCGGCCGATCTGTATGGATGAAAACGCAAGACAGTGCCGCTACGGCTCTGTGTGTAAATATACTTAAAGTGGCAAGCAGAGGCCACTGCGAATGATAATGGTTGAGACGAGGCAGGCGAATGCACTTCGCAACAGCGCACGTTCTTCGTACACACACAAGCAGCTGTTCTTATTCTGTTCGAGTTGTGCACGACGTATTAGACACATGCTCCACGAAGTTAGATGTGTGCAGTCATTTCAATGCACCAGTTTGAGGAAGACATTCTGCCGTAGCACGTAATGTCTTTAGGCAGCCTACAAGGCTAGTGTTACATATGAATTTAAGGTGTATTTTAGAATTCTCCTCCACCTTGGAAATCTGGCTACGTGTGGCCCTGTAGAGAACTGTCTTGTCTTGTAAGAGACTTGTCTTGTAAAAGTCCTTGGGGTTAAAACGCTGGCTAGTTCCATATAACGTGGAGAGTGCTTGCTTCCGTCACTGGAAACAAACAGTTAGGGCATGTTGCCACCAGTTGGAAGTGCGACTAAGTACAAATAAACGCCAGTGAAGGGTCAGCCTTGCCTGCACTATGCTATGCACAGCTTTCTCTGCCATAGTAAGATGACGAGAGGAGTAGATATGCAATGGTGGGATAAAAAATTCAGCGACGATTACGATACTCCTTAATGCAGAGTTGGAGTACAGCTCTATACGTCTTTTCATTTCGCGATATACTGTGGCAAACAATTTGAGAGTAACATGTAGCAGAGTCGGCAATCGTCGAAAATCTCCTCTGTGGGTCAAGCGCGTCGGCTTTTATACATGACTCGTTGGAGTTTACAGGACGTGGTGCAGTTTGGCTTTCAGAACATAGTACACAATTCGCGTCGCACATACAATCAGATAAAAAAATTGGAGGCATATCAAAGTTAAGCCCAGTGGATGCTTCGCATCCACTGGGCTTAACCGTAGCGTATCCTTAGCGTTTGGAGGCATCTTGACCGCATACACGCCCGGCGCAAAGACGCTGGCGCGTTTGCGGGCGCAGAGACTGACGCGACGGCGGGCGCGCGCCGCTTCATCCCTGGCGTGACGTCACATATCACGTGATGCAGCGATGGTGGCGCCGCCGCTGCGTCGCGCGCGACGGCGCGAACCGAAGCGTGGAAGCCTCCGCCGGGCGACGTCCGACGGCGCGATATGAGGCCCCATCTGCAGCCGGTGTAACGTCATCACGTGACGACATGTCACGTGACCCCACTTCAGGGTCAATGGTGGCCACCGCCGGGCGTCGCGCGAATGCCCGAAACCTACGTTAATATGCTTCGCATAAAAAGAATCGCAAACCACGATGATCGAAACAAGCGCGAGTGAGAGCTGACGTGAGTGGACGATAATACGAAACGAGGGGTCTAGCTGGCTGAGACAAGATACGCGTACGCATCGAGCAGTCGGGCGGGTCAGCATTAAACCGGTTTCCCGCGCGCACATCACGGGAAGGGACCGCTCTGACGGGTCTCCGCCGTTCGCGGTTCACGTCTTTCATCTGCCGCCCCGCGTTCGCTCTTGCATCTTTCGCAGTTGTGCCCGTTCGCTCGTTTACGCCACCGCCGCCGACGCTCCCGCTCACCGCCACTCGCCGCAGGAACGGACCGTTACGAGCTGTGCTCTAAAATCCATTTGTTCTGCCGGAGGTAACATCTTATGGGCACGGAAGAGTCTCAGGTATTGAGACGGGAAAGGGGTGCAGAAAGGATCTGGATCTAGTAAAGCGTGCTATTGCCAGTAAGTAGCATTATCTCAGAGTCCATAGTATGGCCTTGAATCTATAGAGTATAGGCGCACCATGACACAAGCACGTGTTTCAGTCTAGAACATGCATGACCTTGAACCTGTATACTCTATTCAACGTGCCACACTTCGCCGCTCTACTCCATCTCATGTGCTATTGACGTCGTATCTCGTGGATTAACCCTGCGCTGCATTACATGCCATATTTCGTGTACATCATGCCTCACATCGCGCCCGAATTTCGTGGGAAAGCTCCTCCCGCCAGGATTCATTCTGTGCATATCGCAGGACTACGCTGCATTTTTCTATTCTTTTCCCAAAGACCTCCCTCGAGATGTGCAAACGTACTCAGCACGACTCCGCGCACTCAGGAACACCCTGCAGTATAGTTCAACGCCATCGATTGATTAAAAGTGGCTTCCGACTGATGTGCCGTTGCTTGTATGCGCACCATCGGGCAGGAAAAAGCAAGAGTTAATAAAGAAAGAAAAAAATAACAACAGAAGAAGAGGGCATAAAAAGCATCACGCGTATGCATGCCATTAATCCATTACGCAGCTCGTTAGCCATCCAGCCGCGCGCCAGCGAGTTGTAGTTGTTGTTTACAGGGTGGCGAATGGTCTGATGGCTAAGCACCCACAACGTTACCCCAGAAAATGTCACAGTAGCTCCACATCTTGTCACAGGCAATTAGATGCTTCTCTGCTGAGCTCCCCCATTTGCGAAGGCACATTTACAACTATATTTTTGCTCGCACCAGTTTGCAGAAAAGTTACTGCATCCACGAAAGCTATCGATGTTTAACGATCGAAGATCCGGACGAAGCGTTTAGGGAAGCCCTCGCTACGCATCGTTTGCTCCTTGCATCCTTGTCATGTTTTATTTTTCTTAAATGTTTCGACCTGCATCCGTGAAATCCCGTCCCTCACCCTATTCACCCCATAAAATCCTCGCAGCTTCCGTTAAACGCATGCCAGCAGACTTCTAACATAGTGTACAAGTTCACCGGTACCATTCAAAGTTTCGCCTCATGTTAATCACACCGCTCTGGTTGCTGTCGTTCCGCACTACTCGGAAAGTAGGCACTGTTCCGCTTTCGTCGATCCGTCGATCGTGCTGGCATAAATCGCGAAGCGAAGTGCAAAGACATAACGACCAGTTCGAATTTCTCGGCGTGTCACGTAAAATGGGCGCACAAAAATAAACAGCAGCCTGTTGGAGAGAAGCCTGATGTGCGACCCCACAAAAGCTTTAAGCGGCCTCTTAACCGGTTGGCGAAATAAGCGACTTGACGCATTGCTTCTTTTTCTTACGGTCAAAATCGTCAGCTTATTTTTATGCGCCACGACGACATTAATTTGATAGTTTTGTTGCCTATCAGCACTGGATACCATATGTTTTGCTGAATAAACCCAGAACGACATTGTCCACGTATAGCTTATACCCTACAGACAGCCGAAAGAAAGGAAGTATAAAACAGCAAAGTGCTATTTCATTTAATGCGAGAAAGGGACAGAAGAGTAGACGACATTTCGTAAAAAGCAGCAGAAGATCCTATACTTCCCATTGCCTTACTCATCGTTCATTCTAGCTCTGGAGTGGAAACCGTCGTGTTATCAATCACGGATGCTCCGCGTGGAAACAGACAGGAGGGACACGAAAGAGATGCTAAAACGCACCTTTGTATGGTGCCCCTTCATACTCATTTCCTGTGTGCGTACTGCTTACTAGCACTTTTATTCCAGCATTTTTTTCCTTTCTTTGCCAGAAACCAGTCCGAACGTTTTGATACATACAACCCCCCGCTTTTTTCACCTGATCGTCATTTATCTTCTCAGTCCGTGCGTGCCACCCGTGCACGCATGCGAGGTGTGATGATCGGCGCGGGCCAAGTGAATTACGAAAATTGGCTCCCTCGTTCCTTAGCAGCCCTTGCGACCTCTATTTCCCTCTCATATTATCTCTCATCGCCTCTCCACCTTTTAGCAATATTCAATCACCAGGTGATTCTCGCACACTCCTTTTTTTCTCCGTAACCCTTTCTCTCACACCATCGTCAACCCCTGGCCCCTCCATTGCCTACTTTCGTCCTTCCAACGAGCACAATAACCTCAGTTCATGCCTTCATACGTCCTCTGCACTTCTTAACGTAGGCCCATTTCGGCAAACAATTTTTCGCATCGTCTTACTATAAGCAATGTTTTAGGTTGTCTTTTCTTGCTTCTTTTTTTTTCTCAAAGCCGACTGCACGATGTTCCACCATGCCCAAGCAGCTGCGCTTCTTCTCTGCAACGGCGATTTGAAATTTCTTTCGTTCTTTCATTGATTCAATTTTTCATTCGTTCTCTCCTATTTTGTTTTCTTTCTTCCTTTCTTTCTTGCTTCCTTACTCTCGCTCGCGCCTCTCTAGCTACCGATTATCGCTTCGCTGACGTCCTGACATAGCGTAGGCACAACCTCGTTTCTTCTCAGCCTTTTTGTTCAGCGGCCACTCACTCCTTTTCTTTCATTCTTACTTTCTTTCGTCTTACCTTTCCGGCTCGTCCCACGTCGCTCTAACTAAATTAAGAGATATTCCTACCCCAGACAGCCCCGTTCGCTCCCTCCTGCATATCGACATCGACGGAGGCAGACGTGAATGATGGTCAGGTTGCACAAATTCAATGAGCAGCGCCGGTGTGCTGGAAAAAAAGGCGTCACTTGCTTGGCGGCGAAGTGCGCCAACCATACATTCTAAAGTGCGCACACGGAGCAAACTTCTCGAGGTTCGGTGCAGAATAACGTGTACGCGAAGTGCGGCGCCTAAGCAGCGAAGCATAGACTAAACCGGAAAAATAAGTAATAGAGTGAGGAACGAAGAAAGGAATAGAACGAACGAGCGAACGAAAAGCGCGCGTTGCTGGCACGTAATTAGACACATAAAGAAAACGTGTAAAAATTAAATATTCAAGATAAAAACTGTCCCTATTATAAGTGACCAGAAGGAGAGAGAGAGACTGAAATTCTTTGAAAAAAAAAAGAATTGCTTTCGTAACAAATTTCTTTTATGTGCTTGTCGTTTCCTTCCCTAATCCACCATCAAAATCTTTCTCCGCAGTTTACGGCACCTAGAGGTAATCACCAGTTTTCTCTATTCATATGTGTCCCATTAATTTGAATCCCTCGTTGCTCAGCGTCTGTATACCTTGCAGAAGCGCACAACTCTCCTGTAGTCACTCTCGTCTTATTTACTTCTTTTTTCATGATCTCCTGTGATGAAAACGCCTACTGATTCATTATCCTCCCTTAAGCAAGGGAAATTGGCTTTTTTTGATACGCTGCTCCGTGCTTCGTCATCTTTGTATACGGGCCGTGATCGTCGAATTGCGCGTACAAGTAGGCTACCAACGATAAATGCCTGCCCGCACGCCGGAAAAATTAATGAAGCAAGATTATCTTCACACATATTGTTTCAATTGTAACGAGTTCTTTAAATATTATTAGTAAGCGTAGACAAAATTTATAGATCGAATCTCGTTCACTTTAGTCGTCTCAGTAAGAAGTTCATAGATGAGTGCACCAAGTTTTCCGCGTAGTCGGATGGTGCAAAAAAAAAAAAAAAGGTGCGTCTTTTCTACCGTTACTATTTTCTTTGCTTACGCAGCGCATGACTGGAAGCGACTGCGTTTCTCGACTTAACCTGCACTTTCGAAATTGCGATTCTTTGACTAACGACCAAACCATCCAATGAAGTAGTGTAAGTCAACCGTTTTGTTATAAACGTGTTCCAGCGGTCCTCCCCCGACCCCCTCATTTTCAGGCTTCTGTTGCATTTTGCCACCATAATCTCTTGTTCGTTCATGCTTTTACTAACATAAATGTGACAGTGAAGATAACAAGCCTATGGTTACAGGTTAATAAAACGAAGAAAATTTACCAATGCTAAACTATTCGTGACGTATGCATGCACCTGCCGCACGTTTCCACATTCCGCACCTGCCGGAATATCGAAATGTCCACTACGCATCAAACTATAGCCTAAGATAATTAAGTGTTACGTTACCTTCGAACTCACTTTTTTAACGTAATTTGCTGATTTTATCATCGCAACTTACGCACAACGCTATCTTTCTAATACCAAGAGTAGTAGCTGCTATTGCCTAAGACGCCAACATATCCTAAGAATACCAAATCAACCCGCCGTGGTTGCTCAGTGGCTATGGTGTTAGGCTACTGAGCACAAGGTCGCGGGATCGAATCCCGGCCACGGCGGCCGCAGTACGATGGGGGCGAAATGCGAAAACACCCGTGTACTTAGATTTAGGTGCACGTTAAAGAACCCCAGGGGGTCGAAATTTCCGGAGTCCTCCACTACGGCGTGCCTCATAATCAGAAAGTGGTTTTGGCACGTAAAACCCCATAATTTAATTAAGAATACCAAATCGCAGTCTTAATGCAACCTAAACATACTTTCGACTTGATCAATGAGTGTGGTCCGTGCGGTAAGCACATGACATGCGTTTTCATGCCAGTTATAGCGCGCCGACTTGCCGAGCTGAGTCGGCACAGAAGTATGTGGAAAGACAGTGATAAAAGGAACTCGAATGCTCTACACTGTAGCACCAAACAATGTAGCTCTTCGAATACACAAACCATTACAAGGGAACCCACTCAGATTTCGAACGTGCGAAACTGCACAAATGTACAAACACGGCGATGTTTTCCTCAAAACTGCAGACTTTTCCTATCACCGATTCACATGCACGTATATTTTACAGCTTCGAATGCTTTCGAAAACCTCCCAAGGGTCCCTTAGAGGCTCGCTCTGGAAGTAAAGCTAGTTAACTTTGTACAAGACAAAGAGAGGGATCGAAAGAAATGAAAGGCAGGGAGGTTAACCAGACGAAAGTTTCCCGTTTCCAACCTCCTCGTTCCCTTCGTCTTCTCTTTCTTCTCTGCTTGTCCGTCCCTTTCGTATCTGTTGCACTATATATATATATACATATATATATATATATATATATATATATATATATATATATTGTAGCGAGATATAAGCTATTCTTTGTCATCTGTACATGATCATCATCATGTGGGGCTCATATGGGGTTCTTCTTCGTCATCGCTTGTGGGGCTGGCTCTCGTGTGTGCTCCTTGCTGTTGTGGGCGTGGTCGGTTCGCCTAACCTTTTGACGCGGAATAAAAGCCGTGATTACTGCTGCGTCACAAGTGGTGGAGTGTGCTCTTCGGTCCCCCGTCCTCTGACTCCCCGCTCAACCTCCTGGAGCTTCGATCGGGTCGCCGATTGTGCCAGCTGTCCGCCAACATGTCGCAGGACGAGCCCACAGGCACTTTTACTTCCACCATCTCGGCCTCGACTACCCCAGCCGCTCCGTATTGGGTTGTCAGTGGGCACCAGAGTGATCCCCATCTGTTTGCTGGACTTCGCGGTGAAGACGTCGAGGATTGGCTGGACGACTATGACCGAGTGAGTTCGGCTAACCGTTGGGACGATGCGTCCAAGCTGCGTCACGTCGCCTTTTATCTGACAGGCGTAGCGAAGACTTGGTTTTTCAACCATGAGGTTGATTTCACGAACTGGGGTGCTTTCAAACAGCAGCTCCGCCAAATCTTCGGCACACCGGCTGTTCGTTCTGCCCTCGCAAAAAAGACGCTCGACACTCGCAAGCAACAACCCGGTGAATCTTATACGTCGTACATCGAGGATGTGCTTGCTCTTTGTCGACGCGTGCACACGGCCATGACCGAATCAGACCGAATCAGTAGTCCGCCAGTGTAGCGAGGTATGTCGCTTCCTGCGCTCTATGTCAGCGTCGAAAGCTCCCTACATCAGCTCCAAGCGGACAACTGCAACCGGTTCCATGTCCGTCGCAACCATTTGAGGTCGTTGGAGTTGATCTATATGGCCCTCTTCCTGTGACTCTCACCGGTAAACGATGGATTGTGACAGCCGTTGATCACTTGACACGCTACGCCGAAACAACTTGTGTGAGTTCTGCCTCAGCCTCTGAAGTTGCTGCATTCGTACTTCAATCCTTAATACTGCGTCACGGTGCTCCTCGCGTCCTCCTGAGCGACCGTGGAAAAGCATTCCTCTCGCAACTACTAGACGAAGTACTCAGAGCCTCCGGAACCACCCACAAGACTACCTCCAGTTACCATCCGCAAAGCAACGGCCTCACAGAGCGATTTCATCGCACGCTGTCAGACATGTTAGCCATGTACATTGACCCGGATCACAGAAACTGGGACGCAATTTTACCATTCGTGACCTTTGCATATAATACCGCCGTTCAACGCACGACCGGTTACTCGCCATTCTACCTTGTCTATGGTCGTTCGCCCTCTTCCTGTCTTGACGTCTGTTTCTTCGCGCCAACTGTCCATCCATGTCCTTCCTCCTGCGAAGAATATGTGTCCCGCATTCTGCGTTGTCGCCAGCTCGCCCGCATCAACACCGAAGCACGGCAACAGGACCGCAAGCAGCATTACGACGCCTCTCATCGCGTCGTGTGCTTCCGCCCTGGCGAGGAAGTGCTACTCCGGACACCAGTTCGTACTCCTGGCTTGTGTGACAAGTTTCAGCTTCGGTTCATCGGCCCCTACAAAGTCATGGAGCAGACTTCTCCAGTGAACTATCGCGTGGAACCAGTTATTGTTCCAAATGACCGCCGCTGCCGCGCCGCTGAGATTGTCCACGTTTCTCGTATGAAACCTTTCACGAGACGTTCACCGCCCCTTTGAGTTGCGGCCAGGATGGCCGCTCTCGCGCGAGGGGACATTAGTGTAGCGAGATATAAGCTATTCTTTGTCATCTGTACATGATCATCATCATGTGGGGCTCATATGGGGTTCTTCTTCGTCATCGCTTGTGGGGCTGGCTCTCGTGTGTGCTCCTTGCTGTTGTGGGCGTGGTCGGTTCGCCTAACCTTTTGACGCGGAATAAAAGCCGTGATTACTGCTGCGTCACAAGATATATATATATATATATATATATATATATATATATATATATAGTGGATTGCATAGCGAACTACACAGCAGATTGTAAGAAGTCCAATAACGCTTGCACGGCTTTCTGATGTTGTGACAAATCTCGTCGACACTGTAGGATTTTCTATCCCGCAGAGGCCGGTCGTCCGAAAGTTTGAGCACGAAGGAAGGTGCTTGTTTTGTACACCGTACTGCAGGCACTGACACAAAACATGACATCAAACATGACATCAAACATGACATAAACATCACGGGCTGCAGTGTCAGCCATCCCTATGCCGAACGCCTCCAAACGTTTTGCCTGTATTCAGCTGAGTGAACGAATGTTAATCTACTGTTTTGATTTGAGCCGGAAATGCCTGCTTCAATTTCTCTATTTTCCACTGCAATAAAAAGATGCGTGCATGACGCTATTCCCTTTGGTTTGCAAATGGATGAACGCGGCACGCAGGCTGACACGATTTCTTATATGCCTCGGGAGAAAATCTTCGAATGGAAGCCCTGCAGCGGTTGCACGCCCGTCCAGCACAAGAGTAACTAGAATTTTGGCGTTCCTGCTCGAAAACATTGTTTCAGAAGAAGCACAACAGCAATGGCAAACAAAAAAAAACAGTGCAGATAGAACAGAAAGGACGTGCTACATTAGTCATGTTTCTTTTCTGTTTTTTCCTTCAGTCTCGCCGCCCTTAGGTGTTGTTCAATACGCGGTAACCTCACTGTTACTGAGGATGCGACACAAGAAAAATATTTTCTTTTTATTGATTTTTGAGACGTTTTCTTGTAAACCTTGTTCTGTGGCATGGAGTGAAAGCTGCCTAACAGAAACAGCAAACTAAATAAAACTGCAGTTGGTTGGACAAACACTGTTTTCCGCCTCGAGGCACTACGACGTTACGGCAACGACTGATTCCTGTTTCTATGTTGTTTCTTCGCAAAGAGAGACCCGGAAAGATGTGGCGAATCCTGAAGTTTACAGTAGTTTGAGAAAGAGGCCGCAGTAACATAATAGAAGCTTCACTGTATTGATAGATTGAGAAACGAAGAAGGAAACGCAGGAAAGTGAACGAAAGCTATGCCCTATTGGTTACCCTCTTGGCGAAGACGAAGGCAAAAAAAAGGGGGGAGGGAGGGGGAGTTGATGTAGTAAATGCGAAAACATTCGCCGTACATTGGTTACCTGCCATCTAAAGTTGGTTGTACAGGTTAGGTGCCTTGTAAAAAACACAAGAAGGTTTTTGTAGCTTGTCGGGCCCAATGCATGGAATTTGTGCATGAAGTGGGCCTATAAGTCATAAATAGAGAGTGCGTAGTGAAAATGTGTCTTTGAAGACGTCGTGATTACTGGATTCGCAAACGTAGGCCGATCAGTACTTCGAGATTAACGCTGAATGGCCTCGATGGGTATCCTTTTACTGTTGAAAAAGCAGTTGGATGGCGTAATGAGCAACAAGTGCAAACTAGAGCTCTGAAAGCTTCGTGCTTATTGACACCTTTCCTTTTTCTGCTCTCTAAACACAATATTTTCATTTATTTGCTGATTTGTTCGCATTCGTGATTGATGTGCATATCCCATTGTTTTATTCAACTGCTTCTTTGCTTTGCCTGAACTCCTACGTATACAATGCACTAAGTGCCATGTGACACCGACGATATAAGTGCTCGTCATTGTGTGTGTGTGCGTGTTTGTGTGCGCGCGTGCATGCCAGTCTGTGTGTGTGCGTAAATGTCCAAACGAGCTCCTCGGGTCTTCTTTCCTTTGTGCCACCCTCTTGTAATGTATTTCTGAAGTTGCTGCGTCGCAATCACGTCCCGACGCGGCCCACGTTAGCGGCGTGCAAGGCCGCAGCAGCAGCAGCACTGGGAAAGCCAAAGAAAGAGGCAAATGACAGACAGCCAATGTGCGGCACTGTGTGGAAGCTCTGCCATGAGCTTGCCGAGGAAGCGCCACAGATCGCGATGCCGGTCAGGGAAGAAATGATGGAGGTAACGGCAACCGTTCGCAGCGTATCGGCCCGTTGAAGCACTCTGAATTTGAAAACCAAATCACGTCACTTCTTGACTGCGAAAGGTTGAACATCGCGCCTATTTTATAGGCTCATTATTTTTCTTGCCTGTGTGCTGCCTTTTTCATTCTTTGTTTTCCATAGAAACGCAAGCGCCGAAGACCGAGCCAAGCTTAAGTGAGCAGTCGTTTTAAAGACAGGATTGAAATCAGGCTTAAGGCGTTGTGTTCAAAGCCACCTCCGGCATCAGAAATTTCCTGTGGTCATTCCATTCTTTCTGCATTACCATTTGGAGCCGCTGGCGTTACAGTTAAATTTCCAAGAGTTCGAGAAGACGCCACCTGTTGTTCGCGTGCGTTCACATCATCGCGGATACTTAAAGCCACCACCTGTGAAAGGATGTAGGCTATCTGTAGATGGCGCATTATACCTAATATTGGATGCTGCGCCATTCAGTTCAATTCTGCATTGCATTCTATATTTCGCCCATCCACAGCGGCGACAGTTCCGAGATACATGCGCCCGTATTTCAGTGATCCCTGTTCTTTCCATACACGCGTGTATACTCGTATATGCAGTATCCGCGGATCTGAAGCCCGCGTCCAAAGTCTAAAGGCGCCATCGTCCACAAAGCCGCCTTGTGCATTTTTCAGTGTCGTACTGACTCTCGTCTATCGGCGCAAAGAAAGTGGGATTTTGGCCGAGCAACTCACTCACTATCTATCTATCTATCTATCTATCTATCTATCTATCTATCTATCTATCTATCTATCTATCTATCTATCTATCTATCTATCTATCTATCTATCTATCTATCTATCTATCTATCTATCTATCTATCTATCTATCTATCTATCTATCTATCTATCTATCTATCTATCTATCTATCTATCTATCTATCTATCTATCTATCTATCTATCTATCTATCTATCTATCTATCTATCTATCTATCTATCTATCTATCTATCTATCTATCTATCTATCTATCTATCTATCTATCTATCTATCTATCTATCTATCTATCTATCTATCTATCTATCTATATATCTATCTATCCGTCTTTCTCTTCATTGCGCGCGATGGCAATTTGTTTTCGCCGATAACACCGCCGTCGTGATATGGTCACGTTGCAGCGACGCTGAAGAAAAGAGTCGGAAAACGGCCAACTACGAAACTATTTATTGGGCGAACCTGTGCCCACAAAACTAAGTTGTAGTTCCCGCGTGTGTTCCAGAAGGTTCTACGCAATTCGCGTCGCGCATTCATGCGATCAGAATACACAAGGCCCCGTGACAACAGGCAGCGCAGGGAAACATCGATAACATTCGAGAAGCTTCCGATACATGCAGGCGCGTTCTGCGCTGAGCGATAACATTTCTTACACGGTGAAATGCGGTCACCCGAGAAAGATGAAGCACTCACGTCAATATCCAGTATAAAATACAAATTCGATAAGATACTATTGCGCCCCGTGCACCGTACGCTGAAGGGAAGGGAATCCATGAGAGTGTGAGCCTAGATGGATGGCGGTTTAATGCGCGGCCTCTACCCGCGCATGGAATGTTGGAAGTCACGTGACAAGATGTCGCTACGGGTGGGGAGAAGTGAGCTGATCGCTCGTCTGCTCTTTTACCATAGCCAGCGCTGCGCAAGGCTGTCAGCTCGTTTGCGCGCATGCGCAAGCCACGCGGAGTATTTTGGAGAGAATCTGCGGCTGGTGCAAAAGCCAAGGCGAGCCGAGATGGCTGATTTCTTGATGCGGACTGTAGTTCCGCGCGCCTAACGTTTGAGGTCAGGCAAACTTAAATATATGTCCAAGACGCGGTAAAGCGAGAGGCAGCATGGAGGCACACGCTTCCCGCTGATGCTCCCTTCATCACGCCGCCGTTGCACAGCGAGTGTTCGTGGTCATCAAGTAAGATGACCGTGGTCATCAGGCATGGTCATATACCACTTGTGGTCATCAAGTGCTTGTGCGCGCGACACAATGCATGTTAATTTGATCAATAATTGATTATTCACTGCAATTTATACCTCCGATATACCTGCGAACCCCCTGTAATCGATTAAAACCTACAGCTCGCGCAATTGGCAGTAACCGTTTTGTACGCACCTCGTCAAAGCTTGTGACCAGATGCTTTGCTCTGCTGTTCAGGCTGCAGAAGTGCCAGAGGTTCTTATGTGGTGCAGAAGTACCTCTGGCTCCAGAAATTGTGAAATCCCTTAACAATAAGAAACATTACATTTACTGTAAGCCCTGCTGAAACTGCAGGCTTGCGATTTAACAGGATAGCGTTACATATGTGAGAAGTCTCGTACAACCTGTTACATGAAGCAGCATCTGGTTGCAAAAATATCTGACGGTTGCATCACGAGCGGTTATTTAACATGCAAATGGAACTGCAGCCAACGTGAATCTACTATCAGGAGCTTCACGCAAGCCCGCATCTGTGGTAAGTGCAATGTGAATTGTACTAGAAAGAAAGTCCTTAGCCCTTAAGAAGCATTCCAGCACCTAGTTTCTTTATGCGGTCGTACAAAGCACTTGTTCCAAAGGACGATGCGCTGAAAAATTACAAGAACAGATACCCTATTTTCCAACATATATTAAAAACAGTATATTTTTTTATTAAAAATAAACCTCGCTGCTGTATTCTCTACTTCTCTGCAAAATCATAAACCGTTGCCAATACACAAAAACACACACACTACACCCAGCAAAAGAAACACAGGCTGTCTGACTGCTCTCTTTAAACAGAAGAATTTGCATACAAGCTAAAATCTGGCCATGCGTCAGGCACAACAGTCGGGAGACATCTCGCCTAGCCGTTAGCTCTGAAGACGACACAGCGAAGTACAGTCGGCCGAGTCTTTAGCAACACCGCACAAGCGCCGACTGGCCAACCGGTCAGCGCCTTCGAACTCCGGGCTTCTAATCGGTAAGCAACATATGAAAACACGGTTCAATAAAAGTGCACCGTTCCGGTGCGAATACAAAGTCGCTGGCTTCAAAAATGTCGAGTGGCAAAGAATTCCACTCTTCTATTGATCGCAGAACAAGACTGTTCTTGTGACTCTTCGTCCTTGCGAATACTGGACCAATGCTTATTCAGCTGCTCTAACAAAAAGTACGGAGCTGTTTCCTCCTACATGTCAGGTTAAAATGAGCGCGTTGTGCACTGGTTTCCGACGTCAATGTCAGTAACAAGCACACGGCAGGCCGCGAGCACATGTGCGTGGCGTCTCCTCCACTAGTTCTCTCATGGCGGCGCGTGGATAAAGATCCACGCAGCCATGATAGCCATAAATTGCGAGTTTATTTTTGTTCTCGTTTTATACGTTGAACCGAAGCGGCCAGCACTTGTTGGGCGACACACGAAAGTACCATTCGTAGCTTCCACTGAGCCTCGAATAAGCTTGCAATAAAGCTTATTCTCTCTCAAAATCATCGTATCCAAAGAAACTTTGACATCTGTTGCGTCACTCTGAGGTACCGTCGGTGAGTCTCTGGGACAGAACTGACAAGCAAAAGAACACCAAATACATTTGTTCTTTCTGTGTTTCCATTTCTGGTAACTATTTTCCGTCTAATAATTTACAATACAGTCTATAAGGGATACGTTTTTACCGTTCTTAACTTTCTAGCTCCGCATTTTAGTCTAAACCTTGGGCGTTGACAAAATCGCACAAAACTAAGATAAATTACATCACCCAACGTCGTGTTTGCCACTGAAGCTGCATCGCTGCGTTTGCTGCAAAACAATAACCGTTGACCGCTTCCTTGGTAGCAGGAGAACAGCACGCTCGTGTTATTCGTTCTTTGATGGACGACCGCAGTTCCGGAGGCCGCAATTGCATTTTATGGCTGGCCGTTTCGTGGAGTCACAATTCAGCTGCCAAGTATTGCGTTTACAAGAGCCAGTCTTTCAGGAACCGCGGCGGGATCAGCGGCTTTATTGCACAAACAAACGGAGCGTGCTGCCGTAAGGGGCGCTCGTGCGAATAGTTTCGTCTTACACGAACAACGCGCGCTATAATGGCCAGCACAGGCATCCTGGTTGGGAATTTACTGCCGTGACATTGATCATAGCGAACCCTTGAGAACGCTCCACGTTAAGAAGCTACCGATTTCGGAATTGCTGCGAACAGCAAACACGAGCAAGCAAACGAGCCCATGGTGCTCCTCCGTTCGTCGCCTTTTGGGTGGGACACGGAACTTCTTAAAGAGAGAAAAGTAAAGGCAGGCATGTTGACAGTGATCTAGCCCGGTCGGCTACCCTACAAATGAGTGAGGGGGCAATAGGGGAAAACAAGACGGGAATGAAGAATAGTCTGTCTGCATGTACCCACAGTTGAAGGTTCACGAACCGGAACTTATACGCTGGCACAGACATGCTTTCTCTACAAAAAGATACATGGTCCATTGTAATGTCGTGCTAAATAAAATTACTTTGACAGCCCTACGGCTCTAAAACCCCTATTTCGTTGAAGATAGCCAGATTATTCATTCGGTTTTGCTTTGTTTTTGTAGATTTTTTGTGAACTCTGCTTACATTGAGTGTTCGTTCTCGGGACTACTTGAACAATGAATCCCGTGCGTGCGTTTATAACCGTGTTCTTACTGCACACCGGGCATAAATTTGTTACATTGCATTAGTTTATGTGGGCCGCGTCACCTGGATTTTTTTTTTCATGTTTACATATGCGTTTTTACTAAACGGTATGCTTGTGTGTTTATGGTACGTGTTGATGCGCCACATTGGAAAACTGAGAACAACTTCTGAGAAGGATCTTGAGATAGCCAGTTCGTTATAAGACAGCTTATATTTTCATTTATCTGCAGGTAAATAACATATTTATTCAAGTGCAGTCCCAAGTGCTCCTATAGTCCAGTTGTCTTTCGGAAGCGCGTTAGCACCTTCGTGACCTTATGCGTGCAAGAGTCGGGGCTCTCAACGCTGTCGCGTGATTACTGCAGTGCTGTGACTCAAGTTTAAAACAAAAATGTTCTTGATGATAACGCAAACTACTACAATCAGCGTTCTTGTGGCAAAAGTAGTTCCGCTTCTCAATGATATCCGTATTTCTTAGTATTTTTTTGTGGATCACCTTAGTGTCTGTTACCGATGCGTAATCAGAGGCCATAATTTCATTTATACGAAACTCAGGCTTTTATTTTAGACCCTGTGCAGCACAGTGGCGACAATAAAGTTTTATCAGCTTTATGCCCAGTTTCATGGAAATAATTCCAGGTTTTATTCCGTGACCATATTTCCTGAAAGATATGCGAAATACGGTATAATTCCTGCATTTATACCTTCATGATGATTGTTAAAGAGCCGATAAATATTTTATGAACTGGTTGTCTAATGAAAGAAAATGTTCAATCAACTCAAAAATTTCAGTTTTGAAAGTATGCGCGAGACGGTCGATTTTCGGCAGAATTCGTTTCGCACCTGGTCTTCCACCGTTTCTTGAAATATAAATGGCCCTCACGGGCGTAAGAAGTCCTTTCTGCTCGAAATATATTGGGAAAAGCACTTCGCAACTGCGCATATACATGCTTACATACATGGAATTCTTTTTTTGTGATTTCTTGAGAAAATGAGTATTTGTCGAGCACCACTGTTGGGGCAGTTGGCGTGGAATGACCCAAAATTAGCCTTGACAACCTCTCAAAACTTTCACTGCGGTCTTTCGCGTCCTCTGTTTTTTTTTCTCTTAAGCTGCAGCACGCGTAACGAGCGTCACGAATTAACTGGTTACGTTTGCTAAGCACTGCTTTGCAACGAGCTGTACTGGCTTTATTTTTTCTCCGTGGAGAGAGACCACCGGATATACACAGACCTCAGTCGCTTTCACTTTTGTTTTTTTCGTACGATATCCGGGCGGCCTCAAACCGCTGCGGCTTCTCGAGCTCTACGGTCGCAAAAGAACACCGTGAAGGCAGGTGAAATAGGCGTACGTCACATTCAAGAAAAAAAAGAAGCGCGGGAAGGTCGATATTGAGAGATAGTGTGCCAGTCAGCTCCACAGAGAAATATCGAATTGAGGCGCACATCCTCCCATCGCCATCCCCATTGAGCATCGGCTACGGCTACATGCATAATAAATCACGGCGTCCAAACGACTGGGTGTCAGTGCGCTGGGCCGCCAGGAAAGAAAGCGACAAGACGGAAAGGAAGAAACGAAAGTGGTTACAAAAGAGAGTTGGGACGAGGAACAAGAGTCTGCGTCTTCTTTGTTCGACCGACGTCGCACTTCCAAGCTATACCGCATGTACGAGCTTGAAAAGACAGGACGGGGTAGACGGAAGACTGCGGAACCCGGGGTATAGATGATAACACCTATCCTCCCGGCAGCATAACTGGAACGAAACCGCCATTTTGGGGTCGTCCTGCGCTTGGCTGACCAATGGTGGGTTTCGAGCATTATTCTTTCCGTGCTGTGTTTTGTTCATTTATCTTTTTTTATTCCACCCTGTTTGCGTGTCATGCAAAGGTGGTGCAGACATATGTGTGTTAGGTACCGGTAGTTTTTGAAAATAAAGCTGCATGAGAGTAAACAAAGCAGTATATAAGCTCACTCCAGTGAGGTTCCCTCTACTACAGTAGAGGCACAAGATGAAAAGAAAAGGAAGAAGGATGGCGAGGGAAGAAAACAGAAGGCGATGAAAACAGGAAGCGACGCCTTGCCCCTTGTGCTCTTGGGTTTACAGGCTGTCCTCCAGGCAAACCTACAGTGCTCAGCAGCAAAGCTAGTGTATGGTAGTTGTCTTCGCCTCCGCGGAGACTTCCTTACATCAACGCAGCTACCAGCCCAGCCACAAGCATTCCTACAACGGTTCCTGGACTGTGTTAAAGACCTCCGGCGCTACAGTTTCTTACTGGCTAACGCACAGCTAGCCTGTGGCTATGGGTCCAACCAATATCTGTATGTTCTATGCCTGCAAATAAATAAAGAATTGAATTGAATTGAATCTCTTGATAAGTAATTTTCGACTTTTCTTGTGGACAAACAAAGTAGCTGTGAAATGTTTGTAGATATTTCCCAAAACATTCACTTGCGCTTCCTGTACTGATTCATTACGCAATGCCGCCATGAATCCTGGTATCTCTACTGAATCAAACACTTTCTCACATGAAAGTCATATAGAGAAGCTGAATGTACTGCACAGATTTCTCAATTACCTGGTTGGTAACATGGACGCGATCCATTGTAAAATATCCTTTCCTGAAGCCAGCCCATTCTTTTAGTTTACTCAAGTCAAGTGTTTCCCTGTTTCTGTAAGAAATTATCTTGGTGAATATTTGGCACAATACTGAAAGCAAGCAAATGAGCCAATATTTCTTAAATTCATTAACATCTTCGTGGACTTGTATATAGTGCTGGCATTGATCCACATCTCTGTTTCAGTTTAAACACTTCGATGTAATTACACACACCTACGCAACAGGTGTTTCGATGAGTTATTTCCTGTTCGCGTCTCAATGTACGCTGGCGGTAGTGCAGCAGTTACCCCGTATAGCAAATGTACAAAAAAAGTGCTACTGAAGAGCCCTGGCTTAAGTTTCGATTATCACACGACAGCCGACGTTAGAACCATACTGTGCGAGTTCCTATGAACACCGTGCTTGTTAACATACGATGACTTCCAGCGCTCTTAAATTGCGTGGCACGGTGTGAGAATTTCATTTGTTTGATAATAATTCAAAGTAGAGTGCTATTATTAATTATACGCGCGGTTCTTTCTGCTCCTGCGCTCGCACGTCCAAGATCTTCGCATGGAAACAGAACAAATACACCACCGTATCCTGCGCAATATCACTGGAATCCTAGATTTGATTAGATTTCATTGGGGGATCAGTTGAAGAAGTTGGAAACACGTGCTTCCTGCGGCCACATTTTACTTCTACATTGGCTAAGGCACTACAAGTGATGAAAATTACTTGAATAGAGAAATTTTCCCTCCGGATATGACAAAAAATTAATTCTTAATTGTGATTTTAGCTTTTCTCTTAATCGAGTACTAAGACCGGTCAAGTAAATATGAACACTACTACGCTAGGATGCGGCTGTCTATTACAAAGACTAATCAAAAGTCAGAACGACAGGCTCACACTTCCGATTAACTACAGATCAAGGCTTATTTTTTACCAGTTCATCCGGAACAAAACTCTTTTGTTCGGAGTCCTTCAAGGCACTACCCTCACCCTTGCTGTCTCGCACCTTCTTTATTTCTTTATTTTTCGTACACACTGCTCTCTAATCTGGGTATAACCACACAATCAGAGTGCATTTATGAGAGTGCTTGTGCTTTTGTAAAGTTGGTGCTTTATCTCTCCGCTATTCTTTCCGTCTTTTATTTTCCCTCACTCTTTCGCCAGTGCAGGTTAGCACACCGGAATCTCTTCTGGTTAACCTTATTGCGTTTCCCACACCGTTTTTCTCCCTCTATCTCTCTCTCTCTCTCTGGGGTGAAGAGAATATAGAATTACAGGCCTTTTTTGCCCGCTGGTAATCTAACAAAGAAGAAACAGTTCAGTTTTGCTTCTTTCACTTCAGTTTTTCCTACGTACGAAGAGAGAAAGGATCATTGCGGAAAATAGGAAGATCCCTATCGTCTACCTGTACTAGCACAATATATTCCGTTCAAATGGTAAGTAGAACATTTATGGCCCCCTTTCCGATACCCGAAAATGTATTTCAGTAGATGTGGCGTTTTCCTGCTAATCATAAGTGCATGGCCTCAAATCACGGTAGCGATCACACGACTAGAAAAAGAAGCACACAACCACACACTAGTATGCTTGGAGTTAGGCTTCATATACGGGGTGTATACTCTCAAGTATCCCGGAATCTTTAAAAATCGCCTGCGCAATATAGCATAATTCTTGCCTTGATCTTGATTATTCGAGGAGGTGGACATTAGTAGCTTGAGAAATCGAAACACATATCTAGCTAATTAACAACTATTTACTAATTACCATTAAATTAATTACATTATGGTCCATATTGCAATTTATAAATTGCAGACGGTGAGCTTGCAAGAGATATCCACTTGAAGTCAATCTTCAGGATGGCACCAGTTTGTATATATTATTTCCCACAGCGTGGAACGATATACGCCGACGTTCCCGTTCATTTTGTGCTTAAATGTATGAAACAGCGTTCTGTTAAAAAAGCAACTAAAAACAACAATGCATTTTTACGGAGAGTTTGTTACGAATATCTCCAAACTGATGTGATTCTGGAAACTGATTCCAAGTCAGTGCATTTTTTAAGCTCTCTGGTAACAATTCGTGAATTGCAATAGGTGCCATAAGGTAAATAATTAAGAAGTTAATTAGTGACTTTCTTTATTAGTTGAATATGTGTTTCCATTTCTCGTGCAAGTAAAGCCTGCCTCTCCAAGTAATCCAGATCAAGGGTTAGAATTTTGTTATCTGCCATGGGCAATTTTTTAATAATACCAAAGAAAATAATAAGTATCCACCATTATTTATTGGTTGATTGATTTATTTGTCATAGTCTCAGGACCAGAGGCGCTACAGATCGGAGTGGCACAAAAGAAAATACGGTACATCGGAAGTAAATAAAACGCAGCGATTAATATGAACAAAACACAATGCTAGATTGCAAGCAGTTTCTTTCTATACCATGTTAGCTAAAGTTTAACCAAAAAGGCTTTTGGCAGTAATATTTACAATATCAGCGGGGAGGAAGTTCCAATCTATACATGTACGAAGGAAAAAAAAGACTGTTAAAAATGTTTTGTTTTTCATTGATGGGTCCTAACTTTATGACAGTGATCAACATGGTTGGACACACAACGGGGTCATGTAAAGGATTGCGTGTGTAGTGTAGGATGATGATAAAGCCTATGAAGAAGGGCTAGACGTGCAAATTCTACGCCGAATAGATAGCAAAGGAATACTGAAATTAGATTTCATAGAAATTTAGATTAGACTTCATGCTCGCAGTTCTATTATAACTACAAAAAATAAATCAAACGTGGTTACTACGGGCATGTTCTAAGCCCGCGTTCAGGTTATTTTGGCCGGGATCCTATGCAAGGCACCGGGTCTGCGAAAACTAATCCTGTGGCTCCTACCACTGCGTTGAAACTAACAAATGAATGAATGAATGAATCGCACCTTACCCAATGCATTCTTTCCACCAGAGGAGCCAGAATAAAAGTGGGGCCGATAACGAAAGTGCGATATATAATAACTCCCATAAAACGGGAGATATAAGATACGACCCGAAATGCTGAACCTATACGGACGGGGAGGCCCCCAGCTATCTCTCCCTGGCGGCTGGCTATCCGTACAGCACAACTCATTGTGAGCTATTGCTGCGCTTACGACCCGCCATTATAAGAAAATGGCTCCATTTCGCTGCATCCATTCCCTGTCCTTTGTTCTTTATATATTTATGACTACCGAAACAACAAAATATACCTTAAAAATGTCAATTCGAAACTTTTTTTCGTTATCTTGCGGTCTGTGGTTGTCAGGCTGGCGCATGGCAGCGAAACAAAACTATAATGCAACAGAAAAAAAAATGGTTAAACTCGCAACTTTACGGAGATGACGGGTGAGGGGAAAAGCGATAAAGTATTCCCACGTATCTTCTATACTTCTGTTTTCCTGCCGTCTTTCATTTGTTCCATGGCTTAGTTCTCGTTCTTTCGTGCCCTCTATCGCGCCTTCCTTCCTCCAGTGTCGTCCTATGAGCTACAAACTCTACTAAACCGGTGACAAAGCAACGCGTAACATGCCTGGTAAAGAAAGGTCAACAAAACAGCACGACGTGACCCAGTAGCTCATCGAAAGCGATGACAACGAAGGAGGGAGATTTAGGGAGCCATCCCTCCGGGCCGTTCCTGATGTTTTTTTTTTTTCGTTCCATGGCAACTCGTAAATTAGCGTCGGAAGTAAGTGGGAGAGGAGATCTTCACTGTTATTGTTTATCGTTACTGTAAGTGAAATATATAAACCATTCGGGCAAAGGCATGATCGTAACTGCCTGCAGAAGGGGCGTTAAGCCCACTTGCTTCGAAAGAAAGAATATAGAAATATCACTCGAAAGGAAGACGGGGGATTCATAACATGTAGGGATTGAATAGAGCGAAGAAACAAACGAGAGAAAATAGGAGAAAAGAACGCGAGAAGGCGGGGATTTTAACGACAGATGGGTCTCGTTGAGTACTACGCTTCGGCTGAACGGAATAGAAAGACGTGAGAGATATGAAGGGAAGACGTGGCGAATGCATGCACAAGCCAGGAAGAAAAAAACGAGGAAGTGAATAATGCCTAAAAAAAATGAAGCCTTAAGTTGTCAAATCGATTATGAAGCAGTAGTACAAGGAAAGGTACTGCATTTCTGTAAGCGGCATCCGTTAAGGTATCTGAACTGGAGAAATTTGATATATCAGTTTACAGCTGAACGTGAAAATGTGACAATGTTCACGAATGCTTCGCAACCATCCTACTCACAAATCAGTGGTTAGTTAAATGGCGGTGTGTAATGGACAAATTTTATCTGCTTAGATGTGTCGATACGTGCATATTAGAGAAGAGTATATATAGTTTCTTGTTGCACAAATAAGATTTAAAAGCTAATACAATAATTAATTTACTTATTTTACAATATTAAAAAAATTATTTTAAGAAGATGCTGGCCTAAAATAAATACTGAACTTCCAGAGTTGGTAGCCTATATAAAGTAGATGTTTGTTTTCCTTTAAAGGCTACAACCTCTCCAACTTCGGTGCGGTACGAATTCAAATTAGTTTCTTTTCCCATACATTTAGAGAGGGGCTCCTGAGGTCAACCTTCTCTCAAACCGAAGCAGTGGAGTACAGAGTCCACGTAAGCTTTTCTGAATTTTTTCTCTTTTTTTTTCGTTTTAGGAAACTGATCGTTTAGTTGACATCGGGGCGCAAGCCTGCTAACAGTAATTCACTAGCTTCAACATTCTCACGTTCTATACACATGAACATTTTAAAATGTGCACATCTTCGATTTTAAAGCCAGGTCTTCTTTTATATTTATTTTTATTTTATGTTGCCTCGAGCCCGAATATATTTTGCATATTCGCACAACATATTGGATATGTTTTGCAAAAGTAATGTTATTTGCCGTCGTTTATCCAAGTCAGACTATTTCTGGTATTTTGCCTAAAAACCACATTAGTTATTATCAATTAATTACCTTTAAAAATATTTCATTCAGGGAAATATTCTCAATCAGAAAATTGTAGGCGATCGTGAAAAAATGGCTGTGGCTTAGGTAAGGTTAAGCCCAGGATGCGAAGCATACTAGCCTTTATTTTAGTTGTTGAACCACTGTTTAGCCTGGTGAACTGCTGTTGCTTGGCTATATTTGGTTCGGCTAGACGAAGAAACAACTCATGCATTACTTCTTCGCCTTCAAGAGTGGAACGCGACAGCGTTCCCGTCGACCCGCCAAGGGGTGTAAGACAATGGGCTACAGGGCAGCGACTACGCGTCCCGCATTGGACGCGGTGAGCGTCGAGCAAAGCAGCGTTCGGCGCGGCAACGAAATGTGCGCCTGAGCAAGAGACGCACGCCTTAGAAACAGCGCGTTTCTAAGGCAACACCGCATTCACTAGAGGCGCTTTTGTACCGCTTTGAAGCGTTGTACTCGTGTCTCAGTGGTAGCGTCTCCGTCCCACACTCCGGAGACCCTGGTTCGATTCCCACCCAGCCCGTCTTGCAAGAGTTGAGCCAAAGCCACTTCTCCTCTGTCGTGACGTCACGGTGTCACGTGATTTCATGGTCACCGCCGCGCCTGAGGAGCTGGGTTGAGCCCTCGTAATATGCTTCGCATAAAATTCCCGATCCATCTTTCAGTTGCTGAATGTGTGTTATATAAAGGTTTTCTCCAAGCGTTAAAGAAATCGCGGAAGACACAAAAAGTGTACATTTCGCGTGCTGTTGCGGGATTTTTCAGGTTTGGAAAAAAATCTTTTATGTAGCACGTATAGGCGAACAGAATATGGGTCGGGAATAGGCGAAGGCCTACAGTTGCCTTATTGATGATGTTGCTCAGATTATATTATTCAAGAAGGTACTTATTTTTAATAACTAATTACGTAACCAGACGAAATCAAAGAAACGACTTAATGCAAGTGAAGGCAAACATCATTACCTTGGGTTCTGTCCAGCTGCGTCACAGTCACCTTTTTAATAAATTTTTTCACAAGTTACGTGGGACAGCCCGTATACAGACAACTTGAGCCAATAGGTGCGTGACCAAGCAGACAACTGCGACACTGGGTATACGCAAATGGATCCACTTCGCATGCGCCCATTCTTTGCGAATCCCCCAATTTGATGTGTAAGTGCGACATGGCGGGTACAAAGTCTCGAAACGTATTTAGATCTGCGTAGTACTTCTCTGTACCATACGCTTCTCATCCTGCATCATACACCGCCTTCATCCTTATGACACAAACAGCGAACTACAGGTGACGAGGGTGAGCTCGCGTAATCCGCTATACCGCTGTTATACCTCGCTAGCTCCAGCAAGCTCCACATCACTTAGATTCCAACGCAAAGCTTGGGTCTGCATCTTTTTATACTTAATTAGGAGGCGCTTATTTGCTTTAAATTATACTAATATAAACTATATGATGGTGGTATGAGGCACAAAGGGATGGTAATTGCTAATATGAGTCATATATTATTGCGCGTTTTGAAGCTTTCGTCAACCGGAGCAAAACTGACAGCAGCCAACAATATAACTGTAGTACAAGGTGTCATATCACAGCACTTACAGCACAACGCCTGGCACTTGAGCTGTGCACCACGGTGGTTTTGCAAATTTTAACAACATCAATGCTACCTTCACACCTAACAAAATATAGCGAAAACATCTAACACCGAGCAGCTCTTGGCGTTATTTGTGGCAAATAACGGGGCCTACTTTAAAAATGCTAGATGTAGCATGTCTTTAGAGGTGACGTAGAGTTTCGGACACCTTTTAGAACACAAGGCTGAATCCGCAAAACCTTTATTCGTGGGCCCCTTCGCCTATACCTCAAAAAACGTGATTGGCTCGTGCCAGTCTTTCATGGGAAAACTCGTCCCGGTCTCTGATGCGCTGACGTGAGCTTTGGGTTCGGTCAAGACGCTGCGCGTAATTAGCGAGACAGAACACAGCTGCGGAAGCTGTTATTCCAGGATCTGTTGGCTTTTAGGTCGTTCTCATGGCGATGCTTGGCGTGGCGCCGCCACAACGCCACCGCACAGTCACCGACAGAAGCGTGCAACGAAGAGGCGGACGTCAGACATCGCATGCGGAACATGCGGACCGCAGTAATTAGACAGCGTCTGGCGAAGATAAAGAGAGCCTCGCCGTCACGGAACACGCAGCAAACATTGGACTGCCACTTCACGGGCAACCATGACAGCGATGGAACGAAGTTTGCGCGATGTGGGAGGAAACTTTGTGCCTATACGGGAATCGCTCTGTAATGATGGTTCGCACTGCGTGCCATGCGGACGCGTCTCGTTCAAAGGACAAAAAGAAGAACGCAACTCAAGAGAACGAAGAGGCGACGGCCTGCAAGCTGCAAACAGAAGGTCTAGAACTATCTTTGGCCACTTGGTATTAGTTGCCGTTGCTTAAGCCAAGTTGCTTCGTGTACCACGTTCGTAAGTACAGAGTTTGCGAGGAGTCCTTGTGGCTGTATAATGGTGATCTCCCTTTTTCGCAGTAACAAAGCGCATGTATTCAGCTTGCTCAGGCAGCCGTTGAAATTATCAGGGTTTTGCTTGTGCGTGTCTGTGCGTGCGCGCGTGCGTGCTTGTGGGTGAGTGTGCAAAAGCGGGGGGGGGGGGAGAAGTTGTCGAAGAGGCTTACTGCAACCTGAAACGAGACGTACCCTGACGAAATGAGAAACAATGTGCCAGTCATCCAAGACCATGTGCCTAGAAATAAATTTAGGGGTGGGCTTCGGGAACTGCTTCAGCGATAACCACTGGAATTTGTGACGCAACAAGCCAAGCCGCTAGAGCGGTGTGTGACCAGGGAGCAATATGAGAAGATACAGATGGGAGAGGCCGGGACAATAACCGCAACATTCTCACCTGCTTTGCTTCCATAACTGGGCCTCACGAACTAATTTAAGCGAACTCACCTTCGCTGTTAGACAAATCTAACGTTAAATTTACCATTCTAGCGAGTTAACGTCTCTGGTGATGTCTCAACATCTCGGAGGCCTCATCTTAACGTCAAGCCCCAGCAAGCAAGGCTCGGACTCTAACAAGGCACTAACCCTGTGTCTGCGCGGAGCGCGTTAGTCTTCGTTCGTTGCGCCCCATGGGTGTCGTCAGTCACAGTTCACAGTTTCTTCCCCGAAAAAAATTTTTTTTTCGTCCGCGGTATTTCTCGGGATGCTTGGACGCTGAAAGCCTTCAAAACGGCCGCCATATTCCCCAATGTCGTGCTTAGTTCGTTCCGTTGTCTTTCGTAGTCTGCACTGGCTCAGCCATGCGGCACCGCTTGACGACGTCTCTGCTGGAAATCTTCGATGCTGTGAGTAACGAATGTCGTGCTCTTTATGAGCCTGGAAAAAACAACAAAGCAAAAAAACAAGAAACAGAGCTGAGATGCAGAAAGAGTTGCGAACAAAAGAGAGAGTTAGAGAAGAGAGATGTAAAAGATTTATAGGATGTCGTGGCGTTGACAGTTTTATCTCGAGAGATCATCGCTGCCAGTCTCAGGTGTAACGGGCACTTCGTTTCAGCTTCGAGGCTCTGTGGCGGCTCCACAGTTACTCGCGGAATGCTTGCGCTTTATTTACGGCAGAATTCCTTTGCGTCGAACGTAGTTCGTATGATATTCAATATCTCGGTTCCCCCGACATTTTTCGGTGTTACACCGATGCTCGTGACGCCTGCGGAAGAAAGGATGTTCCACGTCTGGCGCCAAGGTCTGTGAGTGGTGGCGCTGGCTAACACTCCCAGGGTTCTACTAGGACGCATAAATACCCAAGAAAGTGGACAGGGAAACGGCGCCGTGGTAGCTCAATTGGTACAGTATCACACGCGCAATGCGAAGGTTGTGGGTTCGGCTCCCATCTGCGACAAGTTGATTTTTCATCCACTTTAATTTCCATTAGTTTATCGTTTATTTATTTCATTTATGAAGCACAAGTAATTTCCCCTATGCTGTCCTTGGTGTCAGTGTTTGTTGGCTTCTTATGATACGACTAATAAAAATTGGGCCCCTCGTTTAACCACCTTTCTTCTATTTTATATTCCTTGTAATATAGAAAAAGAGAAGCGAATTTAGCTTAGTTTAGCTGTTAATCCGTGCGTATATTACAGCGTCGCAGTATAAAGAAAAGAAGGAAAGAAAGAAATACTAAATCCCCGAAGGTCGTCAGTATCATCGCCACTATGTTTCAAATGGAGCCATAGGGTCAGAAGTGGTGTGCAGTTTTAATGCAAGTGTTCTCCGCTTATGTAAAGTCACGTCCGAGCAGGAAATCATGCATGAAAGGTCCAGGATAAAAAAAAAACAATGAAATCAAAAGTCATGAACTCTGGCAGTTTACTAATATAACCGAAGAACGCCCAAAGCCCATAGAGTGAGAAACTGACAGACTTAGCAGCAGCAAAGTAAAGGGCAAAGCAGTGGTTCATGTGTTAGCGAAATTCAAAGTGGGTGGGTGTGTTGCAGGTTTTTCGCAACAAGTTATGCGCGCAAGTGCTACGCAGCGTTATGACCGCTCTACGACAACTCATTATTTAGCCTGTTTCCCTATCAGAACTATACATGGCACCGACATTAAATTTAGCGAAAATGGGAGCAACGCTACGACAAATTCGTGTGCGAAGGTGAATACGTGTGCAATAAGTAGCGCTTTTTGGAAAAAGATTTAAGCATATATTCGAAAGTGTAAGACTATCGTTGTCAGCTGGGCTTCCCGATGACTTGAAACAAGTCTACGTTACGCCAGACATATTTCCTGAAGTCGGGGCCATGTTAAATGTAAATTTTCACGAACCTACAACGTCGCGGGCCCGGTTAAAGCCTTGGAAAATATTTACTCAACCGCTCTCTCTCTCTCTCTCTCTCTCTCTCTCGTTATGGTATAGGATATTAGTAGCAAGATTTCACAGTGCCCTCAATTAACTTCAAAAGACACATAAGCGTGCCTTAGGAAATTACAAGCAGGTTATAGGTAATGTGTGATGAGGTTCAAAGTGTGCAAAACCTTAATGTCTTAAAATTAAATTACGTGTGCAGGCTACCCGGTGCATTATAAGCTTGTTTTAGGGAAACCTCAGAATTTAAGCTCTGCCCTGTGGGAATTATAAACACACCCTAATCGAAGCACACCCTAATGGGATGAGCACCCAGCGAGACATGTAGTCACGTATACCTTCCGTAAGCGCTGGGATATATGGAAGCGCTAACAGGTCAGCAATCGAGTTATGCAAGAGACATTTAGAGTACTGGTGAAAACGAAAAGCAGGGAAGATATTGATAATACCGGATCCGTTACCGGAATAAGTAACGGCGCAAGAAGAAGGAATAGAAATAGGAAGGAAACGATAGAAGGGAGATAAAGTATTAAGGAGATGTAGACAAAATGCTTGACTGAAAAGCATGTATAGAGTACTTTATTAGAGCTCAAACAGTCTAGGTCACTATTTGACACTGCCCCGTTTCAAAGGACGACGTAAATAAATTATCATCATCGGTAGCGTCACCATAAAGATGCAGGAGGCCTACATTGAAGAAAACTGAGGAATTTTTATTTTATGAATGAGCAAATAATTTCACTTTCTTGAATGTTTCCGAATTTGTCATCTAAGGCAGCCTAAAACATACGTATATATGGCGTGGCTCCTTCTCTTACGCTTGTGTTGCCACCTTATCAGCACGGCCAGACAGAACGGGTTGATGTTACGAATTAGTAACCTGCCAACACAGCCTAACAAACCTTTTCTTCAATTTCCGTACAATAATAAAAAAATGAGAATGTGTGTTATCGCCGCTTGCACACTTCTTACTCTTAAACGCACATTTGCAAAACATGAACCATCTTCATTTTTGCAGCACCCAAATTTGTGGTTCAGTGGCTATGGAGTTCAGCTAATAAGTACAAGGTTGAGAGTTCGTTCCTGGCCTCGACACGAGCATTTAGATGGCAAAATGAAGAAAGGTTTGTGTACTCACATTTTGCCACGCGTTAAATAATCCTACGTAGACATATTCCGGAGCACCTCCACTGCGTCTTCGTTCATAGTTTGCATTCGCAGTGGCGGCGCAATGTTGTAGACAACACGGGTACAATGAGGGAAAAGGAAATAAACCGTACAAGCCTTGGACATCAACTGATGCTCTCCCTGTGTTGTGTTGTGGGCATCAAGCCCCACCAATAAATCCATTAAACTGATTTTCGGTGGTGTTTACAACGCGTTCTTTTGAAATCATACTCGTCACCTTTCTATATATTACGAGCGCTCGAATTCTCGGACACATTTCTGCATTCTCATTACTGCGTTTCCGATTTACATTTGTTTCCGCCTCCTTTGTCAAATTATTCGCGTCTTCCGCCTTCCTGACTGCCTTTTCCGGTTTCATCTGATCCTTGTGCGAGAGACTGCATTCTTTCTCGAGGCCCGGTCAGGTTCCTGTTCACTTGACGCCGCGATGCTTCCTTTCTCGCGTATTGGTTTGCGCACGTGCCCTGCCGCCTGCCGCCCCGTACCAGACTTCATTCTCTACCGCCACCGGTCTCCCGGTTCCCCAATATCCTTTGCACCATGGCGCCGTCTGCCTCCCTACTCTCCCGTTGAATCCGACAGAACACCTGACGACCATTGTCTGCCTCACCTCGGCTTCTGTGAGACGGCCCCGCAGTCAGCGCGCGAAAGAAAGAAAGAAAGGAAGGAAGAAATAAAGGAAGAAAGGAAAAAGGAAGAAAGAAAAAAAGGGAGAAAGAAAGAAAGAAGGGAAGGAAGGAAGGAAGGAAGGAAGGAAGGAAGGAAGGAAGGAAGGAAGGAAGGAAGGAAGGAAGGAAGGAAGGAAGGAAGGAAGGAAGGAAATGCCAAGTGTTGAGAGATCAAACGGCACCGACGATCGGAGACAAAATAGGAGGAAAGCGCTGAGGTTGTTTAATCCCGGCCTGAGTATCACCTTTCCCGGGCTTATCGCGAAGAAGAGAAAAAGAAAGGAAAAGCAAAAAGAAAAGGAAATACACGAAGTTGGAAAGCTAGCCCTGGAGCGGTACACTGCAGAGCTGCGGAGGCACAGGAATCAAGACGAGCAAATTAAGAAAACTGTGGCAAACAGCCAGATGAAAGAGCCAAATTTCAATCGAATGAACAAAGAAGGTTACACCTGCGCAAGAAAAGAATAGGAAAGTTATAAGAGCCGAATGCTGATAGGTTTAAAAATGCCCATCACTCTAGCCCGGAGTGCAGTCGGGTTTTTCCCGCTCTAGCGTCCACGCACGCACCTCGCTGGTCGTCTCGGCTTGCAAAAAGACATTTGCTCCCGGAAATCCCTAGTTTCTTGCGCTACCGACGGCGACCAATGAAAGAAAGAGAGCAGAAAAGAACGATGAGAAGCGTTGCCGGTAAGAAAGCGTGATACGAGCTCATCACGTGTGTAATCTGAGCACGCCGTTCAAAGGAGCCGCCTACAGTTAGCACTTATTTGTCATTCTCAGTGTTAATCTCGCAAATTGGTTCACAGCTCATACGTTCGTCTCTGGTTGACTGTGCTAGCGTCATCGTTTATTTCATTTTGCTTCTTCGTATTTCGTGATTGGCTTGTATTCAGCTGCATTAGAGCTAGAAAAAGTGCGAAATTTGTGTCACCAAACTCACGTGTACTCCACCTGCGCATTGTTTTAGACGTGTTATTCACGTCTCTTCAGAAGATTTGCCTCTTTTGCGTTTGCAGCGAGCACTTAGTGCTGCTAGGTCAAGTAAACCGCTCTTCCAACGATCACCATTGACTTCGCTTAGCAATGCGCTACAAGTGTTGGAGTATGGTCTCAGCTTTGAAGCATTCTTCAATTTATGGGAACAAAGGATTCAATAACCTTCAGCCTTGTGAGATACGCAAGCACGTCACTGAATGAATGAATGAATGAATGAATGAAAATGTCTTTCGCATGCCCCGTTAGGGTCACACCGAGCAGTCTCGCTCTAGAAAAAAAGGGTTGTGAACTCACAAAAGCGTCAATTTCATTTATTGGGCGTTCTACCAGTCGATTCTCAGTGACGCTGGCATAATATGCAAAGGCCTTCGCTTTATCTTCTTCGTTTTGGCGTATTTCATGAACATATTAGGGCATTGCAAATGGCTGCAAGGACTCCTGTGATAACGAATCTTTGTTGACGGACTTCTCTGCTTTTCACCGTCCTTCTTTCTTTTACAGCGAAGCTGTCGGCCTCTAGTTGGTCAGGAATTTTCGTGGGCTCGTTCATTACTGACCTTTCCCCTCCCCCCTCCCCCCCCCCAAAAAAAAAGATATAGTACCGTCACCTAGCGTCCGTGGCCACTCACACAGACCTCAAACGGCAGTTGTAAAAGGACTTTGTGTTCGGATTCTCGCGTAAAAAAAAATTTCCTTCGTATATTCGAATATATTCCGCTATGATGTCTGCAGATTTTGTGTAAGTCGTACTTTACTTATTATTTCACCACCTAATCACAGGCATGCTTACTAGAGCTTCTTTTTTTTCAACACAGTTGATGTCGATATTACGTACTGTTATGAGGCATGCTTGAGCACGTTTTAAGGTCTTTGAGTTCGACTAACTGCTCTCCAGACTTCCAAGAGAAGCTTTACTTTAGGAGCTGCTTTATTTTTTTCGTAAAATGTGCGAAATGCAGGAACACTCTCATCTGGCCACCTCAGAAGTGGTTTGGATTAAACTTGTTGCGCTTAAGCGACGGGACCTTGAAAAAGTTTGTCTAGCAACTATGGGGGCACATTTCTGGCTAACGCGTTCAATTCAGCACTGCGCTCGTCGTCGTGCATATTTTGTCGGTTTCCTCTGCAGCCATCTTTCTCTAAAATCGGGAGTCCCGTGCTCTGCAGATTAGCAATTCAAGGGCTGAAAACAAACACGTCAGGTTAATAAAATTAGGCGTGCAGACACAGACACGAAACGCGGACACCGCGTTTGTCTTGTCCGTTTCCCACTATACCTGTGTCCATGTTTGCACGCCTACCTTTCTTCAAAGGTGAATCGCTACCACGAAACTCAAACATGAATGAGCCTTCGTGGAACGAGTGCGTGGGCTGCTGAACTTGCTCGACGAAGAGCCTCATCAAAGCGTCTAGCGGACTGTGTGAATATGTGCAGATTCGCACGATGCGTACGTAGGTGGTTGCGGACGCGCCACTAAAGCTGCGTAATATTGAACGTGCTGCTTTAATTACAACTCTTAATTGCCTGCTATAGCGTCCATCGGTACCTGTTAAACGATGGCCTTGCTTTTCCGTCGTCCATTTCGCAGTTGGAGTGCATCTCACAAGTGCTGGATGTTTCCTTGCCGCATTGTTCCAGAAATGCAGTGGCCCTTTCTCCATGCCACTCGAATTTTTCATGCTCTGCTTTCATTCATTCGTATTGTTCGTTATTCCGATCGGCTGGATTTTAGCGACACCCCACCGTGTTCTCGCCAAGATAGCCAATGTGTTGCAATACACGAGGAGCGAGATTTTTTTTTTTTTGGCATAAAAAAAGAAGGAACGCTTCATTTTCTTTTTCGCAGTCGCATATGTAGCACCTCTAGTCTGCTCGCTGATAAACTCCTTCCTACATGGCAGCGACGCCATTTGGCGATTGACGCGGCTACCACTGTTCTATTTTATCGTCGTATGGTTTGGTAATTCGCGAGGAACGAGCAGCGAAAGAGCAAGAAGGAAAAGAAAACGTGGAATAAAAGTACAAAGCGCTGCTGTATAGCGTTTCAAAATCGTGCAATGTCGTTAGGCAAATGGAGTCAACACCTCTCTTAGCATTCCCAGTTTCATCATTCGCCTTAAGACGACGCCGCGTCATAAAGTCAGTGACCTTCTGCTTACGCAGCAGGGAACTCACGCAGCCCGGGGCCATGCCCACGCGAACGAAAATACCGTTAACCGACTCCCACCACGCCCACTAAATTGTGCACTATTCTGCAATAACCCTGTCGCCTCAACAGCGACGCCTGCGACCCACAGGCCGTCGATATCAGTTACGAGAAAAAAGAACGATCTAAACAAGCCCAGAAACAGCGCATTCTTTTATATTTTTTCTAAAGAAAGGAAATAAACAGAGTGGGAGAGGACCAGTTTCGTTGACTTTCATCCGTAACGTTTTCACCGCGGGCGACGTTGTAGACGGGTTTGAATCTGCTCTTCCCCAGAATCACCCTATAAATCTCCTCAGCTCCCACACACCCTATCTATATTTTATTTTTATAACGAATGGAGAATTCCCCGCGGGGCAGAAGTGCGATGAAACTATCACTGCAATCCCTCCGTGCTGACACTCCCATTGCCTTTCTTTATGAATGCTATTATTATTATTATTATTATTATTATTATTATTATTATTATTATTATTATTATTATTATTATTATTATTATTATTATTATTATTATTATTATTATTATTATTATTATTATTATCATTATTATTATTAAACCTATTTCACTCCTATGCGCAGATTCTAAATTATTCGAGTCAACGCTGCACTCAATAATTCCATCCCTTATTGAAAATACTATCATTCCTCAGCAGCCCGGACTGGTATCGGGACGCTTCACTATATACTACCAACCTTGTTAGCTTCATGATGCATGCCTCTCAAGCAGTATATAAGGAATGAGAGCGGGATGTAATTTATTTTGACCTCAGTAAGACCTTTGATGTCGTATGCCACAAAATACTCCTTCAAAAGTTGACACAACGTGATCTGCACCAATCCGTCACACCGCTGATAAGAAGCTACCTACGCGACCAGTACTGCTACGTTAGCGTAAATGGTCAGTCGTCAGAACTTTCTGCGGTTACAGGTGGAGTTCCTCAAGGGTCTCTCCAGGGCCCACTTTTTTCTCCCTGTTTATTAACCATGTTAGGGCAGTAATTCAAAACTCTTCAATTTTGGTTTATGCTGACGACGCGAAACTTTTCAAAGCGGTAAAAAACGTTAATGATTACACCGCTCTTCAGAAGTACATAGCAAGTTTTGAGTCGTGGTGCGCTGAAAACAAACTGGTCATAAATGCATCAAAAACGAAAGTTGTAAGCTTCATGTGGAAGACTAAACAGGACTTTATTTCCCTATAGCGTTAAAGAGGTTCTCCTGCCAAGAGCTCAGGGAACGAAGGACCTTGGAGTGCACTTCGTTAGCTCTCTGACTTTCTCGCCCCGCACTCAACAGATGAGGCAGTGCGCACTCCAAACGCGCGGGACAGCATGTCGGGTGACGAAATACTTCAAACAGCCTGGGTCATTTGTAACTTTATACAAGAGCGTATGCCTTCCAGTTCTTGAGTACGCCTTCGTTGTTTGGGTCGGCACTTGTAGGTGAAATTGTGAACTTCTCGAAAAGGGGCAAAAAAAGGTCACATCTATATTTAAACATGGATTCTGTCAAAAGCCTCCCATCTCCACAGAGCGAACACAGACACTCCAGTTACCTACCCTCTCCTGTAGACGCAACAAATGGGATGGTATTTTTCTTAACAAATTAATACATGAGAAAATCTGCTGCTCGCACTTGCTTTCTAATGTGCGCTTTTGCATTCCGCAGGAAAGCGCAACAAAGCAGCGCGCCTTTCAGCATTCCTATTTTTGAGACCCGCTATTTAGAATGCAGGCGACACATAACGCCCATTCAGAGTCCCTGGATATTTTCATGCCTAACTTTAATATTTTCCTGAAAGGAGTTGCAAAGGGATTTCAATAACTGAACAAAAAATCGCAGATCTGTTGTGTGTTCCGTCATTCTGCAATCTTTTCTTCTGTTTCTCCACTTTTACTTTGTGTTCTCGTTGAGTACACATTTTGTGCTCTCTAAAAATCTGTATTCACGAAATTATTATTATTTTTTTATGTGTGCCCACGTGTCTATGTCTATGTGTGTGTGAGCTTGCATTGTTATTTCTGTGTATTGTTTTGCTGAGTGCGCCAGCACCAAGACTCTCGAGGTTGTTCCTGGGCACTTTAATAGACGACTCTGATAGATTCGATTAATCATAAATATGGCTATGATCATCATCATAATAATCATCATCATCATCATAATCATTCTGAACTGCCCTTCTCCATTTTTCTTTTGTATTATACCTTGCGCATTGTTACCATGTACACATTTATTTTCAACATTTTTTTATATTCATGTTTTTTTGCTTGTATTCTCCTGCATTATTTTATGTTTTCTTTATATTTTTTGTCTGTTTAATGTGTGCTTGCGCCAGCACTCCAACCTTATGACTGTTCCGCGGCACGGTAAATAATTGACTGACTGACTGACTGACTGACTGACTGACTGACTGACTGACTGACTGACTGACTGACTGACTGACTGACTGACTGACTGACTGACTGACTGACTGACTGACTGACTGACTGATTGATTGATTGATTGATTGATTGATTGATTGATTGATTGATTGATATATTTCGTACCATCCTTTCTAAGAACTCCGGAAGGAGCTCACGTCGTTAGTAACACCTTTGTTTTCCTCGTATAGTAATTTCTAGTGTGCGCTTTCTCCCTCAATAAATCTGCACAGCATGTTTGAAACAGTTAAGTCGAATCATTAAGCTACGAAGGTAGCCATCAAACCATTTCACTCACGCCTCCGACGTAAGCAAAGTCCAATGGGATTAGCGCCACCTAGCCATAAACTCAATAACAAGAGTTCTATCGAAGGTTGCAACAAAAATTGCCTAATCACTGCAGATCATCTGCATTATCACTGTACCTCACTACGGCCTTCTCCATATAACCAGGTCACAGTTTTGGTACGTGAAACCCCAGAATTTATTTTTAATTTAACCGCGACCATGTCGTGCTAGGCGATCCAGGAACAGTCAAGAAGCAAGTTAATTCTCGCACGCTGCTCCCTCAAGGCATTCTTAAATGTACTTGCCTGGGGCACTAGTCGATAGACCCGCGACGTAGCAGCTGTATTCGCTGTAATTTTCCCTAATTGCGTTTTACAGTATTTATTATATTCTGCGGGAAAGCTCAATCGCAAACCCGAAATGTGAAAGAGGACATGACTCACCTCCATGCGGTCGAGAATACCCTTCCCTAGAAATGCAGCAAAGTTTCTACCTGTACACTGCTTGATTGAAAGTGGCATCCGACCACGAGCTTCGAACTACCGCGTTATGTATACAAGCAGGCGTGGACGAAAGCCTCTGGGAACTACACAACAGGAAAAGCTGCAAGAAGAGTCGCGCGGGGAGTCCCGTACGCCATTAATTAATTATGCAACTCGTTAGCCGCCTAATCACCTCTGTCGTGCTAGCCGTAGGTCTTAACGGGCAGGTGCACACAAAATTTGTTAGTCGCGCGCGACATCAACCTAGAAATACACTCACACACACAACCTAACGCGCACGCGCTCGCATGCACGCATGCACACACAAACACACACACCACAGTCATGCAGATTAGAAGCCAAAGCCCGCCGCCTCGTAAGCGAATTTGCCATCCCTACGACGTATTAGGCATTCTTTATACTTGACGTGTGTGACAGCTACCGGTGTTTAGTAAGCGAAGCCCCGAACACGAGCCGTGCTTTGAGAAGAGAGCTTATATATACTCGCGTGGCAACTTTCTCTATCATCTCCCCTTCACTTCTAAGCATTGGGCCACATTTTTTTTTCTGCATTTTTCAATGTCCCTCTCTTGTACCCAGGCGTGCGAGCTGCAAGTGTTATGAGCAACTTGTGTCGCGTTCGGCATAAGCCTGGATAACGTTCCCGTTTCAGCCACGCCACTATCAATAGGCGCTTTTATGGCTGTCATCGCATAATTAGGCGGTGACTAATGTCTCATTTCTCCAGGGAAACAAAGAAAATAAAAGAGGACTAGCCGTTGCATTTATCACACCGTAGTTGACGAGCATGAACGGGTGAGCTCATCTAGCAAATTGAGCTGCTCTGATATCCGGATTCACGTTGTATCAATGACAACTAAAAAAAAGAAAAAGAAAGGTGCCGTGAAAGGCCCAGTCATGCATTAACCCAACTAACCTGAACCCACTCTAGTTATATCTATTATGGAGGGTACGTGATGCTAGAAACAAGTCGTTAACACATTGTTCTTATAGAGGCCGTGGGGAACCGCACGAAAGTTAGCAGAGTAACGACAAACACTTTGATATCAAACCGAAGGCTTCTGCCTCAAACCTTATCGGCGAGATTTTATTAAGAAGAATAAATCATAAATCAGAAGAGAAAAAATTGTATAAAAATTAACGACAAGAAAAAAAAAGAAGAGAGATTCATGCCCAAGCACAAGGTATGCGGAAAAGTATAATGGACGGCAAGAAAGTTTACGGCGTCTAGAGGTAATGACCTACGTTCCCGATAAGCTTGCGTATGATTACACAGGGGATCCTTTCCACGACAGAGCGAGTTCTTTCCCTGGTTTATTTTTGTTTTCACTAGCTATTCGCTTATCCTGCTGCAGATTCAGTATACAATATGACCCTTCGTACAAAGCCTTTGCATAGTGGCAGACCCCAGTAAGCACGCGTTACTGCGTTGCTTTGGAAGCTGGTGAGTCTACAAAGTTTGCCGTTCATGATAACTTCCGACCAAATCTGACACACGCTTTTGATATTTCGAAATCCCTCCTTTAAAAAATAAGCAGGAAAAAGAAACCCTTAGCAGGTGTATATAAAGAAGGGCTCTTTATGTTATTGATATGAACATGAACGTAGTTGTCACCGTTTTCTGGCGACGGCTACACTTTCTTTATTTGGTTATTAATAAAAGGTAATAACATGAACCAAGGAAGTGCAGCGCCAAATGTATGGTGTACGCACGGTGTCATAAACAGTCAATCATTTTACGCCGCAACCACGATATTGACACGTGCACTTGTTTATCATTAGACAATTTTAGTACTGCGTATGTAAGATCGCAACGTTCTGCAAAGGGCGCATGTGCAGAACGCAACACGAATGGTACGTGATGCGTACGCGGCCGCTGCTTAAGCAAGCATCCGGTTCTTGCGTGCGTACGTAGGGAGCCTTGCGTGCTGCTCTTGTGGTTCTCGTTTGTTCGGGAGAGCGCGAGACAAAAGGGCTTCCCAAAATGGCAGCGTCAAAGGCGACCAGCGGTACTTTTCGATGGCCTACGATTCGGCTTTGCTGCGTGAAGTGAACGCGCAGAAGCTAGTCCCGGATCCTGCGCGGTGGGAATGCATAGCAAAAATAGGAACTTTCCTTTACGCGAAGCATCCTAGCCGCACAACCACGCTCTTCCTTGCTGCGCCGCGCACAGCCGCGTAGCTACCATATGACGTCATAACAGCTGCAAAAGCCGAGGCTCAACTCGTGCGCTCGCTTGCGGCCGCGTAACTACATAGCCGTGTCTCAGCTCGTGCGCTCGCCTGCGGTCGCACAGATGGTACTGCGGCCTAACTCCCGCTAGGGCACTGACGTCACAACAGCTGCAAGCCGGGCTCAACTCTTGCAAGCAAGATGGGCTGGGTGGGAATCGAACCAGGGTCTCCGGAGTGTGAGACGGAGACGCTACCACTGAGCCACGAGTGTTTTTTTTTCTTTATTCCACTAAGCCACGAGTACGATGCTTCAAAGCGGTACAAAAGCGCCTCTAGTGAATGCGGTGTTGCCTTAGAAACGAGCTGTTTCTAAGGCTCAGGCGTGCGTCGCTTGCTCAGGCGCATATTTCGTTGCCGCGCCGAACGCTGCGTTGCTCGACGCTCACCGCGTCCAATGCGGGGCGCGTATAGTCGCTGCGCCGTAGCCCATTGTCTCACACCCCTTGGCGGGTCGACGGGAACGCTGTCGCGTTCCACTCTTGAAGGCGAAGCAGAGTAACGCATGAGTTGTTTCTTCGTCTAGCCGAACCAAATATAGCCAAGCAACAGCAGTTCACCAGGCTAAACAGTGGTTCAACAACTAAAATAAAGGCTAGTATGCTACGCATCCTGGGCGTAACCTTACCTAAGCCACAGCCATTTTATTTTTCGCGATAGGATTCGTGTATTTCATCCGTATTAAATGTACTGTCCCTTAAAGGCCTAAATATGGTTCGAGGAAGCGGGAACGCGCCCACATGTTACATCACGTTAGCGAAGTCAACAGCGTCTGGTTCGACCGATGGTTCGACGTACTGGCGGACGCGACCAACGCGCTCAGACGCGCCCGGCGTCTGACGCTCGCCCGCTTACGTACGTAGGCATTTCGCAGTACTGAAAGCCCTAACGCGACACGCGCTCCTACGTTCCGCAGAGCACTTGCGTGCTGCGTACGTGTCATCATGGCGCAGTACTAAAACAGTCTAATATTGAGTGAACGCGTTTCACCGTCAGAAGTGTTATCGCTCAGTACAGAAGGCGACTGCGTGTATCGGAAGTTTCTCAGATGTTATCGAGGTTTCCATCCGCTCTCTGTTGTCACTGTACCTTACGTAATCAGATTGCTTGTATGCGCGACGCGAAGGGTGTCGAACAAGACACGCGGGTACCAGCGATTATTCTGGAACCTTTGATGACTCGGACATAAAAGCCGACGCGCTTGCCCCGCATATCGCATTTCGACGATCGCCGACCGCGTTCGCCGCCATCGCTGTGCTTTGAGTGTAACCTCCTTTTGTGGGAACAAGTTCGCCCAATAAAAGTTAGTTTCGTCATTCACAGATTGGCCGCTGTATTATTCACCCTCACTACTACGTGACAATAGGATTACGAGGCGCGACTTAGTGGGGAGCTCCGGAATAAGTTTGTCGACCCGGGGTTCCTTAACGTGCCCCCACCGCACGAGACACGAGAGTTTTTGCATTTCGTCTCCAATGCGACTCCTCGTTATCAATATCCCGTTGTTATCAATATGCTCTGTACAGCTTTTGCGGTTCAGCGAATATCCATATTTTAAAATATATTGAAATTTTGTAATGCTTTTTTCGTTGGAATGCTCTGTACGGCTTGTGTGGATCATGGAATATGTATATTGCAATGTATTGAATTCTTGTTTCGTTGGAATGCTCTGTACGGCTTGTGTGGATCATGGAATATGTCTATTACAATGTATTGAATTCTTGTAATGATTTTTGCTGTTAATTTTTGTTTTGTTCATCTGTATATCGCACTGTCCACTCCTGCCCAAGGCCTAAGACTAAGGCCGGCAGTATCCTGTAAATAAATAAATAAATAAATAAATAAATAAATAAATAAATAAATAAAATGCGGCCACCGCGGCCGGGATTCAATCGCGCGATTAGCAGGCCAGCACCATTGCCACTAAGCCAACGCGGTGGGATGCACACGGTGTGCTGGAGTTGCTGAGGGTGATATTATCCGACTAAAATTTTCATGGGAAACGAAGCCCGCGGGTGTCTGAGGTTTCAGACGCGCGAATAGGAAGTACTCACGATTGCAAACACTCTTTTGGAGTAAACGCACATAACATCTGCTAGCCTCTTCAAATATTTGTCGAAGACCTTTCATTGCTTTGTGATGAAGAGCTTTTGATGGGCCATGCGTCGAACATTTTGACTTGTGATAAAAGAACAGCGTTATTAGAAATTGAACACTAATTAAACCTTCCCTTCCCAAATATTTATTTTGCATCTATTTATCGCCATCTAATTCAGAAAAAGAAACATATAGATTTTTTTAGCATATTGAAGAATTGTATTGCAAACTCAGCCTATATTATACAGCTTGTGATATCAGCAAATCCCCAAATTTGCAGTCTTAAGTGTGCGAGCTATAGTCACAAATTAATTGAAAGTCGTTTGCATGTCTTCTAGAATATGTAGCCTGCCTTGGGTAGTAGACTCCAGAAAGGCAGCACCGAAGCCTAATCACACTGGGTTTCAAGGTGTGGACATTTCCAATGTTTCAGAAAAATCGAAATCATCTGTGTCACCAAGTCTATATATGTCCAGGAGGCCATCATGCGGCCTGGAGGCTTGGCCTTCCGGTCCCCACGTGGGAGCGGCCCGCTTCGTGATGGTTCACTATGTGCAGGACCTCAATAACATCTTATCGTGCAATATCACACCAAGTCTATATATATCAGGCAATCAATGTGGTTGGAACTGTGATCTCACACGCAATCTGTAACATTTCCTCAACAACAAGTGCGTAACCAAACACCACGTTGCCACACAAAAAATTATCACGATCCAACGCACGCGATGGAACCTATGCGAGACGAAGCGTTCGTGAAAGTGTGTCAGTTAACTTCTACAGAAATGAATGCAATGCGTGCAATTGTAATTATTTTACAGCGAAGTTGTTAACCTCTGCGTGGGCGGAATTTTCAGTGTCCGCGTCCACGAGCGAAAATGTGGGGTGATCCCAGCTGCAGTGCAGAACAGGAGCTCGTATCCCTGTATGCGAGCTCCTGTATGTATCCTTCGTACACGTAGGCAGAGGTTTGAGGCACTCAGCAAAGTGAAACGAGAAGTGCGTACACTCTTCCGACTCACACATACAACATGCAGAACAGCATTTGTTACAATAAAGCACAACACAAGTATCCGGGCCACATAATTGGTGATAAGGCACTCCTGAAAACAACGCGAAGCCCGTAGCGCTACCCGCACACGTATCCCGGCAGAGATTGCCGTAGCGAAAGCGCCCGGGGCGACGTCAGCTTGCACGCGGAATGACGTCCCTATCATTTCTTACATAATAGAACCAGCCTAGCAACTGATTTAAATCCTATTGTAGCACCGCTACGGGTTGGCAACGCTTTCTTAGCACTCCCGAGGAGCAGCGTGAATACAAGGAGCGGCAAAGGAAGAAATCTCAGTGCCTTTCCACTCTGTAAAGAAGGATGACCAGTGAAGGTGTCTATGTGGGCTCCTTAATGGCGAACTGCACCACCGCCGTGGGTCGGCCCAGGCATTCCACTATCTCCTGGATCGGCCCACGTAGGGGGAGTTTTTTCCTTACGACACGAAAATTTTCTTCGACGGTAGAGCTATACAACTTCGCTGTGAAAAGGAACGGCACTACGACCAGCGGCGGCGGCGTGCAAAATTAACGATTACTCCCGTTATTACAATTACTATAAACTGCCATTGCCATCATTACTCTAAAGCAATAAAGCATTCCATACCCACCTCAGCAGTTGTAGTGGTGGGTTTCAGCAGCTTAGCTGGACCTCATCTTTCATAAAATCGGGATGACGAGTCAGTATATTTCGAACATAAGTTAGATAAAAGGTTTGTGCTAGATGTACCACCAAATAACCTGGATGAGTCCTTTTGAAAGATTTTGGATGTGAAGGTATACGTATGGTAAGTAATATACGTAGGTAACTTGAGAAACTGTGTTGGTTACACAGAGTGGTGTCTCGCGGACAGGCCAATAGCGTTGGCTCCACTGACAACCGCTGGTGGGCTCTGATCGTCCGTGTGAGGTGTCTCTGTCACATCATTATTGTACGTAACGATTGTCTACACTGTATATATGGAACGTCATTTTATCCATGTGACAATTACTTTATGTGTAACCATATTCCGTTGGTTAGTGAATGAGGACTTGGACTTTGAAGACGTGCCGTGTATAGAAGGCTTCGTTTCTTGAATATGTTATTCTCCTGGTGGAATTGTGCCGTGACTGTGATTCAGTGTTGGTATCGTCTCTTGTTGAAATAAAGTTTTTCTTAACACACATGCAAATGTTGAAGTAACCTTTTCCTCAACACATGTATAAAAATGTGCTCCCGAAGCATGTCAAACTAGAGCGGTGAGGCATAGTCCCACCTTCGTTGTCTCCCAGTTGCCCCCTTTCCAGGAGAAAAATAAAGGAAGGAAAGGTAGGGAGGTCAATGAGACGCACGTCCGGTTTGCTACCCTACACAGGGGAAGGCGTTTAAGGGAAGAAAGGAGAGGGAGGGAGGAAGGTACTATCGGTGAGAATACGCGCGGATATCCATAACTTCACGCCTATAACCGGTCACTGAGGCAAGTCGACTTCATGAAACGTAGCAGTGCCCGCGTCGCTTTGTAGGCGTGTGACGCGTGGCGATGGTCCTTGAATCTTTTAAGTCCCAACCACACGCAGCACGGGATAAGCGTCTCGCTACGCGTACACGTAAGCGTACGCGTCTGCGTGCGCGTACGCGGGGGATGCAGGGAAGGGCGGCCAGCCACGCGATATTGGATTGGATTGGAGAAACTTTATTTATGCCTGCAGTTGGGCGCTCGCGCGCCCCGACGAGGGCCTACGTCATCCTCGAAGTTGCCGTTACTCGGCGTGGGTCTCCGCTCGTCGGTGCCGGCTCGCTGGGTCCGTGCCTTTCGAGCGCCTCGAGGACCTGCTGGACGGCCCAGAGCTGATCGTCTCGGTCGTAGATCTTCGCGGCTGCCTCGAGCCGCAGTGGGAGTGTTCTTGATTTAGCGTTTCCTGGATATTTAATGCAGTCCCACAAGATGTGCGTGTAGTCTGCGGTCTCCCTCCGGCAGACTCTGCACATATCTGTCGGATATGTCTCGGGGTACATGCGATTCATCAATTTCGGGCTCGGTAGCGATCCGGTCTGGAGCTTTCTCAGTACTACCGCCTCCGCTCGACTCAGTCTCGGGTGCGGGGGTGGAAGAGTCCTGCGAGCCAAGCGGTAGGCCTTCGTGATTTCATTGTAATCCTTCATGCGGTCCTTGGTTCCGAACCACGTCGGACGGTCTGTTGCCGGGGCGCGGTTGGTTAGCGCTCGCGCCGCGGCGTGTGCCGTCTCATTATGGTTCTCATTGCGTTCCGACACGTCACCCGCGTGTGCCGGGAACCACTTGAGTCGTACTTTTCGTTCGTCTAGTTTTACCGCTCGCAGTACGCGCTCAGCCTCCCTGCAGATTTGCCCTTTGGCGAAGTTTCGCAACGCCTGTCTTGAGTCACTCAGCACCGTGTGGCAGTCTGCGTCGGCGATGGCCAGGGCGATGGCTACCTCCTCCGCTTGCTCCGCTTCGGTACTTCTCACGCTCGCTGCCATCCTCGTGGCGCCGGTTGACGCCTCTATGACGACCGCTGAGAAGGCGTTCCGTTGGTATTCGGCCGCGTCCGCGTACCGCTCGTGTTCGTCGTTGGCATGCTGGTCGATGAGAGCCTTGGCCCTCGCCGCTCTTCTTCCCTTGTTGAACTCGGGATTCATGTTCTTCGGTATGGGGTCGATTCTGGTCTGGCGTCGGACCTCTTCGGGAACGGCGAGCTTCATCTCCACCTCGTTCGAGCGTCTTATTCCCAGATCGTCCAGTATCTTCCTCCCGGCTTTGGTCATGGACAGCCGCTCCAGTTGAGAGGTCCGTTGCGCTTCGGCTATTTCTTCGAGCGTATTGTGTAGCCCGAGTTGTAACAAGCGGGTCGTGCTTGTGGACTCGAACAGGCCCAGCGCCGTCTTGTACGCTCTTCTGATGAGCACGTTAGTTTTATTTCGTTCGTGTTGCAGCCATCTGTGGTAGGCTGCAACGTACGCGACGTGGCTGATGATGAAAGATTGGACGAGCCTAATCAGGGTCTCCTCTCTCATGCCAGCCTTTCGGGAAGTGACTCGTTTGAGGAGTCGAATCGCGTTGGCTGCTTTTGACTTGAGACGGGTGATGGTTTCGCCATTGCTTCCGTGCTTTTCGATGACCATGCCTAGGATCCTAATTTTGCCGACCTCGGGGATCACGTTGCCGGATTTGGTCACGATTCTGATTTTTTCGTCTTCGCGTTGTCTAGTCTTGCCTATGCTGTATTTGGTAGGTGGGAGTATGAGAAGCTCCGATTTTCTCGGCGAACATCTCAGTCCGGTGCCTTCCAGCTGGTCTTCTATTGCGTCGACGGCGGCTTGCAGCGCGCCCTCAATGTGGACGTCGCTGCCACCGGTCACCCATATCGTCATATCGTCCGCGTAGATGGTGTGCCTGACGTCTTCGATGCATCCGAGCTTTTCGGCCACTCCGATCATTACTAGGTTGAACAGCATCGGCGAAATGACCGATCCCTGCGGTGTTCCGGTGCTCCCGAGCTTCTTCTCTTGCGTCTGTAGGTCGCCTGCTCGTAGCTCGACGGTCCTGTCCGTGAGTAAGTGCTTGATGTAGTTGTAGGATCTTTCCCCTTGGAGACTTGGGACAGAATCGCCGAGTGTTTCACCTTATCGAAGGCGCTCTGCAGGTCGATCTCTAGGATGGCTTTGTCGTCGCGGGCGCTGCCGCCATCATCGATGATTTGGTGTTTGAGCTGCAGCATCGCGTCCTGCGTGCTGAGGTGCTGTCTGAAGCCGATCAAAGTGGCCGGGTACAGCCCTTCTCGTTCCAGGTAGTCTTGCCACCTGTTGAGCAGGACGTGCTCCAGCACCTTGCCCACGCAGGACGTGAGCGAGATGGGCCGGAGGTTATCCGTGTCTGGCGGCTTCCCCGGCTTGGGGATCAGGATGGTCTTGGATGTCTTCCACAGCTTTGGCAGCGCGCCCGCTCTCCAGCACTGGTTGTAGTATTTTGCGAGCTTTTCAATCGAGCCGTCATCGAGGTTCTTGAGCGCCTTGTTCGTGACGAGGTCCGGGCCGGCTGCCGACCGGCTGTTGAGGTCGTGCAGGACCGCGCGTACCTCCTCGACGTCGATGTCACGATCGAGGTTCGCGTTGGGCAGGCCTCTGTACTGCGCGTGTTGTTCGGTAGGTGTAGTCGGCAGGTATTTGTCGTTAATGCGCCTGGTGACTTCGTCGACGCCGTGTGCTGAGACCGCCCGATGTATGAGCCTGGCGAGTCTGTCCCTTTGGTGCGACTTGGTCTTCATTTCGTCGAGCAGGTGCCGCAGTAGGTTCCACGTCCTCCCGCCATGCATCTGCCCGTCTGCCGCGTTGCAGATCTCGTTCCACTGTTGCATGCAGAGAGCGCGGCAGTGATCCTCGATCGCTCGGTTCAGCTCCGCCACCTTCTTTCTCAGTCTGCGGTTAAGCCGTTGATTCTTCCAGCGATTGAGTATCGACTGCTTGGCCTCGATGAGATGCGCAAGCCGGCTGTCTACTTTGTCGATCTCCGCGCCCGTTTCTATCTCTTTGGTCGCGTCGCGTACGCTCTTGGTGATTTCGGCCGTCCACGAGTCGATGTCTTCGATCTCGTCGTCACCGTCGCTCTTCTGGCTTCTGGCGTCTGGAAAGGCATCCCAGTCTATCCATCTGTGTGTTTTGACGCTGGTGTCGTTGTGTTCCGGTATGCCGATTTCCACGATGGTGTGGTCGCTGCCTAGGTCGATCCCCGTGTTTCTTCAGGTGATCGCACCCCGAATGTCGTTCTTGACGAACGTGAGGTCCGGAGTGGTGTCCCGGGACACGGAGTTACCAATCCTCGTCGGATGTGTCGGGTCCATGATGAGGGTGAAGTCGAGTTCCGTGGCGTCTTGGTACAGGTCGCGGCCTCTTGCTGTGTACTTGTTGTAGCCCTAGGCAGGGTTCATCGCGTTGAAGTCTCCGCACGCGATCAGCGTGTTGCGGCCCGCTGCGGTGCTGGCTCTGTGCAGTAATGTCTTGAATCTCTGTTTTTTCTGAGATGGGTTGCTGTAGACGTTGAGCAGAAATATGCTTCCTTTTCTCTTCTTGCCTGGGATGATTTCGGTGAGTGTGTGCTCGATCTTGATATTGTTTTGCAACTCATGTTCGACGAACGTGAGTCCCTTCCTGACCAGGGTGCACAGGCCTCTGCCGTCGGGCGGTCCCTTGTGCACTCTGTAGCCGGGGAGGGACGGTGCGTCGGTTAGTGTCTCTTGTAGTAGTATAACGTCTGGCTTGCGCGCGGCATGTACGATGTGCTGTTGGATGACTGCCTTCTTCCTTCCGAAGCCGCGACAGTTCCACTGCCACGCGGTTACAACTGCTGCTGCTGGTGTTGCGTTGGCGGCCATGATTGCGTTGCCGTGTACGGGGCTCCCTGGTTGGGTGGATGATGCGCGAAGAGGGGCGCAAACGTCGGGTGGCCTACCATCGGCTGTAGGGTCCTTTCGATGTAGGCGAACCTGTTCGTGTTATCGGCTTGGTAGGTCTCTATTGTTTGTTTCAGTGCTGTCACCGCTGCGATGTTTCAGTGCTGTCACTGATGCGCACACGTGCGCGCTTCGCTGCGCGTAGCACCGGACTGACAGACCAGTGGACCAGAAATGGCGGAAACGTTCGTCTTTGGCTTTGAGAAAATTTTGTCCTTAATTTTATTATGGCTAGCCGTTCTTATCAAATTTATCAATGTTAGAGCTAGTACATTGTTTTTAAGTTGAGAAATACACGTCCTTTGTATGTACACATCCTTATGGCAAGAAAAGCTACATCAATGATCAACGTCACGCGCGATAGCGTCTGCTTGCTCACGACTGCAGCTGACATCAGCGCGCGACCACACACGACGTTGCTGTCGAGCTTTTGCTTAGACGCTTGCTTCGCCGGCCTCAGCGTTCTCTTCCCGCAATGTACCATATGATAAAGAAGCTTTTGCTGCTGCTGCTGCTCTTGCAAAGGCGGCGGCAGCGCAGAAAGCGTCTGCGGCGACGTTGGTGGGTCCGGCCAGTCTTTCAACTGCGTGAAGAAGGACTTTAGGGCTGCGAGTAACTTCTTTCCTTTCGATGACCTGCAGTGGTAGAACTAGGAGCCAGTGTTTGGACATAGGGACTTATCTTCGTCGGGACAGCAATGACTTATCAGTGTTTTTAGGTGCGCGCATAAGGGAAAGAGTTAAAGTAGTAATGCGGGGTCGTACTCGCAGCGCGCGAGCGCCCGATTCGCAGAACAGCATCACGTCATCGGTAGAACGTTTGTCCAGGTTGACAGCACTGATCGAAACGATAACGTGACGTACGCGAACAAAGGGAACGACAAGAGCATGGTGTAGTTCGGAAGGCGCGAAAGCATAGGCGAAGATCAGGCTGATTAGCCGCCGGAAGCACACAGATCGTATATTGGATACGTGGTGACAGCACCGCACGGCGGTTCAACAGCCGTCTTTCTAACCCGTGTAGGCAGTACAACATACCGTCGCTAATTCTTCAGCTTCAGAGGGGAAGAAGCACTTGATTATTTTTACCAGACGATCTGTAATAGTAATTTGGAGCTTCCTTCATTATTAACAGTAGACCATACTGTTTATATAGAGCTTGTGCAGCACCCTCTTTTCTTGCACAAAATTTCTAAGTTTTGGAATACATTTCCTGCTATTCGATATTTTATTTGATATCCAGCTCATTTTTTCTTCATTTGATTCGATATTTGATTCTAAATCTACTTTTCGGTATTAGCACACCCCTACAAAAAATTAAGGACTGCTAGTTATAATTGTGCCATTAGTGTAGCACATAGTCTCAAGAACACCTTTTTACACGTGTTGGTGTCATATATGAAGCTTGTGGATGAGATACCGAGTCCCTATATTTTCTGTCTCTCAGAAATGAGACTCTACAATGTGAAGTGTAATGTAATTAAATTGTGACCTGGCAGGTTAATATGCTGTGCAACTAATTTCGGAAGTTTCTCGGCAGTGGCCGCACGATTTTTCTTTAATATACCGTTGACTGGCTCTAATGTTTTGCCGACACACTGTTTGTATTCAAGTATATAAACAAAGCAGGGAGTAAATTTTAATCATGGCTAGTGGCTATGCGTGTGTGTCAGTGAAAAGCGCACAGCTCCTGATACCTGCGCGTGTACGTGGGCAGGGCGTGGTCTTGCTGCCAGATAATGCGCCATTTTTTTTTTTCAGATGCAGCGGATACGTCAGGATGACCACAGATTTTTCTACAAGTTCTTTCGCAAAACGCTGCAGCTCTGTGGCAAGCTATTGAGCTTTGTCGCAGAGTACCTCACACGGCAGCACCACATTCTAGAAAATCCTGGAGCCTGAAAACGACTTGCTGTAGCATTGAGGTTTGTAAAGGATAGTTGCCCCTAGAGACACACGTGAATATAGCAACATTCAATACTCGGCTAAATACTGCCCATTGGCTTGCATACTGCCTTCTACGATCAGTGCACAGAATCAAAGCAAAATATTTCGCATACTGGGTATGCGTTAAGTTTCTTATGCTGCTTAAATTCAAATTGCGAGGTAACAGACTCAGCCTATAGCATATATAGTATAGATAGGAAACTACAATGTTATTAATCAAACAAGGGGCGAATTCTCATAATTACAGCACTCGATAATAACAAAATAAACAAACTGCTTTTAGCCTTGTAAAACAGCTGATGGGGTTTTACGAAAATAGGTCTCGACACGTCTCTTTTCAAGTAGTCTTCAAATTTAATGGCACTTTTTATTCATTTTTATTTGCCTAGAGGGTTTGAGAAGGGTCTGCTATCTATGACCACTGACCAAGAAGAGGTCATTGAAATCTAACTATAGTTAGGCGCTCTGGAACCATTGGCGAGACGCACTGAAAGCCCCTCAACTTCCAAGGAAGAAAGCTAGCACCGCTATACTCGCACTTCCAAAAAGATGCCACCGTAACAACTTCATAGGCTTCCGCAGCTTTCACTCCGACGTACCTCCATTATAGTTTTCTCCAGCCACACAGCCAGCAGTGCAGAGGACGACCAAGGTGCTGCGGCAGTTTCTGAGCCCAATAAATCGGCACAATGGTCTGCTGTCTGAATTCGTGTTCGCGGTGCAGCTCGTGTGAGATCGTGTGCCGCTAAGTGCCCGATGACCGTGACCAGCGCCGAGTGTGTGACTATGCTCCCTTACTCTCTCTATACTTTTCTTTGCATATTAACCTCCTTCGTCCCTCAATTTAGGGCGGCAAACCGAACATTCCGTTTCGGCTAACCTGCGTGCCCTAATCGTCTTTCTCGCCTCTTGTTCTCGTTCTCTCTTTCTCTCTCTGTATTCCAGCCCACTGCCTTTAATAAGACCGCGAGTCGACAAACTCAAATACCTAACTGCGGCACCGCAAACCACTAGTAAGCCAGTGTAGGAGAGTGGATGATACAGAAACTGCGCCCGTCGCTTTCGCCGCGAAATATCGAATTGCAACGCGCCACTTCTGCGGCGGCCATCGAGCGAAGGGCGACGGCCGCATGCATAATAAATCACTGCGTTGAAATGACTGGTTGTCAACTAGGGTGCCATCACTAGGAAAGAACAAACGATGACGAAGAGAAAAAAAAAGTAGAAGAGAAGTGTAACGGAAAACACGCTGAAGAATGTAGACGAGTGGTAAGCTGCAAGTTTTCACTTAGAAAGACACCGCAGCAGTGATGTCTCTTATGCACTTGCATAAAATATAAAGAGTGAAACAAAAGGGGGGAGGGAAGAGCGCAGTTTACCGCCGGCATAGCGTGAACAAGACGGCAGTTTCGGTTCGAACATTGGCGTCCAATTCCTGGGTTTCTTTTTTGTATTTATTTATGTTGGCCGTTTCACTGGCATATACCTTGCGTATAGGCAATGCACTTTTATACGAATATCTCTTTACATGTTTAGAAATGAAACCTTTCTATAGGTCGATGTACTTTGCCGTTGAAGTTTCGCCATTGGCTAGTTTCCGTCAGCGTCAAAAAAAAGACATAAGAATCTTATTGTTCAAAAATAAAGAGAGGACGATGAGGGCGCAGCGTAAATTTGTGAAATTCGGCCGCCATGTTCTTGGTCTGTCTTCCGTAGCGGGATGCAGGGCTGATTTCCGGGAAGAACTGCAGCAGTGACAAGCATTGACTTGCTAAAATGTGCGCTGAAATAGTAAAAAATTTCAGAACCTTCGTGACAGCTGAATATAGAGGCAAGGACTAAAAAGACGAAAAAACTGTGAAATGAGCACACCTGTGTTTGCGCGGCTTTTAATCACAGTATTGTTAACAGTGAAAGTTAGTGTTCAGAATACGGGAGCTAGAATGGTTCCTTAGAGCAGGTGCCGGCCCACTGTCGTGGCGAACATATCCCTATAGCGAAGACTGTGGGCTTACAACGAATATTCTTTGCGAAGAAAAAAAGCTTTGCGATACTCGGCCTCTGCCTCGCAGCTATTTTAAAGCAACTAACACAGTTATTTTCTTGTCTGCAAAGCAACATGGTGCGACATTGTGGCACTCTAAGAAAACATAAGGTGCACGAAGGATATAAAGAACTCTGAAAACGAAAGCGTCATTATTTTTCTGTACTTCCGGAACCACGAGTACAAAGCCCATCCCGATCCAGTGCTATACGTCGAAATTTCGTGAACAGCACCGAAATGCGCCGCTGCTCTCAACGGTGACAGTCTCAGAACGGATGCACGCAGGCAATGACAGACCCCGCGCTCCGTATCTGCTCGCTAAAGCGCTCTGGCGCTGTCTCCATTTGAAAACCAAATCATGTCTCTTTCTGACAGGCGATGAAAAGTTCCGTCTCCACGGATCACCGCTGCCGCCTAGAATGTCGCTCTTCGTGATGCCTTTGTTTTCCAGTCTCTGCGGCTTCCAGGAATCTTAAACGGAAGCCAGCGCGGAATTTTCGGCTTTTGAAACTAAGAGCCCTCTCTCGAGCGACATTTTTCATTGGGATGCCGGAAAAGATTCGTGCCAGCTGCGCTGTTCTTGCACACGAGTGCAGAAACAGGTACGAGACGCGCCTACACACACATGGGTCGCTATAACGTAAAACTATTCCAAACATTTCTAGTCCAATTCTGCTATCAGCCCTCCACAATTGGTCAAAAACTTTTTTCGACCACGCCCACTTCACCTGTCTGTCACGCGACGTCACGAAAACCGCGATACCTCCCCATCTGATATGATGTGTACACGCTGATTATGCATGATTTGACAGAAAAAAGAAAAACAGTTATTTCTGATTCGACCCCTTTTCGCCATTAGCCCTCGGCTATTGGTGAGTGAATGAGTGAGTGACGAAACTTTGTTGTGAACGCCTGCAGAACGGTTAGCCTTCCCCTGTTACGGAGGCGTTACCGTGACGCGGCCATGACGTCTTCGCGGCGTGTGGCGCCTCTACTTCGGCCGCGGCCGCACTATTCCCTTTGGTCGACCGCGCCTGCCCCTTCTTTGGGGTGGCAGCCTCCCTGCGGTTTCGCTCGGTCGTAGCCTTTCGAGGGCCGCCGAGATCTGCTGGACGGCCTGGGTTTGGACATCTTGGTCATAGCATCTCGTTGCGGCCTCGAGCTGCGGCGGGATCGTTGTTATTGTTGCAGCTTCATGCGGATTCTTAGCACAGTCCCAAAGGATGTGAGCTGCAGTGGCTCTTTCCTTTCGGCACACACAACACAGATCACTTTCATAAACACTTGGACACACGTGCCTCATCAGCACCGGGGTGAATAACGACCCCGTTTGAAGTTGTCGGTATAAAACCGCCTCCTTGCGGGTCAAGTCCGGATGAGGTGGTGGCATAGTCCTTCGCTCTAGTCGGTACCATTTCACAATTTCATTGTAGGAAGTCATTTTGTCCTTGGTTTCCCACCACCACGACGGGTCGGCTGTAGTAGCAGCGGCACGGTTGGTTAGTCCTCGCGCCGCCGCGTTCGCCGTCTCGTTGTGGTTAGCGTTGCCGCGATCCGACACACCACTGCCCATGTGGGCCGGAAACCACTTTATCACCACACACCGACTTTCACTCGCGAGATCGACCACACGCAACACACGCGCGGCTTCACCACACACCCTTGCTCTGGCGAAATTTTTCACTGCCGTCCTAGAATCACAGAGCACAGTCGTGCACTCGGGATCGGCTATTGGCAAAAAGTTTTCGGGCTGCACCCACTTCACCTGACTGTCACGCGACGTCACAAAACCGCACGAATTCACCGCGTCAAAGTGACGTGTACGCGATGAAGATGCATTAATATGCCGAAAAAAACTGAATTTTCTTCGGAATAGCCGCAGGCTGCCCCGTTCCGAAAGGAATAAAAGATAGCTGCCGCCGATCGCTCAGACGCTGGCTACTCGCACCTGCCGGAGAGCATGGGTGTATTTGCGTATAATAAAGCTTCTTGCGTGGCCGTGTAACGTTTTCGAGCCCTTTCGGCACGTTTACCACCTCATTCTGCCAACTCTTCTTTGCTGAGGGTCAGTTTTAGCGTCATTCTTAAGCTTCCATTGCATGCCGCCGTGATTTTCGACGAGCCACCACAAGCTAAGTAAGGGAAAGCCGACCAATCGCAGACGCCGGCACCATCCTCTGCATCCGGTTATCGATTTTCAGTGCACTGGCTCTGCCCCAGCGAATCCCTCTCCACTTGAGCGTTCTCCGTGCCTCTTGTCAGCCAGTTAGGTACAACAAGCCGCTCAGTGTAGGCAATGTTACTCGTTTTTCAAGAAAACAAAAGTGACCTCCTATGAACGAGGAGAGCGTTTCATTGGTCTGTTCAGACAACCCTGCGGGTGACCGCCCGGTGCTTGCGTCAGTGGTTACGCAAATTTGGCGTCAGGAGATTGGAATAGAAACATGTTGGAGTAGTTTTACGTTATAGGGCCCATGCACACATTCTCACGGACGCCGCCGCCCTGCCCCCCCAACACGTACACCCTCGCGCACACACGCAGGTACATACCTCAACCAGTAACTCACCCACACTGACGCAACCACGAACTATTCCGTTGCATGTGGAAAGCAACTTCCGCTTATTATGAACGCCACTTCACGATGTTTCTTGTCAGCGATGAGCTTCCACATTGATACGCGTTTCTTCGAGCATTTTATTCCATATGTGCTCCTTCAAACCTACTCTCGCGTCCAAAGTGTTTCCTTGTCGCTGCAGTGCTCGCGCCTTTTCTTACGAATGCAACTGCAAAACAGAAGGGCTAAAGTTCTTTAGCGCTTGGCAGCTGTCATGCGGAAGCAAACACTTCTTGCAGATAGAATTGATTCGGAGTGCGCTAGGTATGTGTGCGCATGGTGTATCTGAAACCATGGTTCGTTGAACGCGTCCGCCGTACTCGCTAGTATTCAGCAACTGCACTCAACAAAACGTTCGGTATAATTTGCATGCATTCCCGCTACACGCACACACACACACACACACACACACACACACACACACACACACACACACACACACACACACACACACACACACACACACACACACACACACACACACACACACACACACACACACACACACAAACACACAAACACACACACACACGCACACACACACACAGGCACACACACACATCCACACGCACGCACGCACACACACACACAGACACACACACACAAACACACACACACACACGTGTGCATGCATGCGTGAACTCGTGTTTGTAATCTTTATGCACTCAGACAGAGCTTCGCTGTATATAGATTTCAACTTGTTGGATTTACTGCCTTTCTGCGAGTGATCACGTATTGGTTGGCACTGTTTCTCCCTTTGTCTAGTCTAAAAAGAACTAACTAGCTGTATAGTTCGCTCACGCGCAGCTTAACTTTATCAACCCAAGTGGTGCGACTGTATACTTCCGCAGGGAGAAGCTCCTGTCTCCGGGGCTGAACAATGGGCGCCGGCCATTGCTGCTTTATGTTTGAGGCGCCACGTGGCAGCTATGCATAATCTCTTCGAAGTTCATTACTTTCTGCAATTCCTTTAGCTGTTGCGGGCAAGTTTGGGCATGGAGTTTGGCTCTGACGCATGCGACGCTTTCATTATGCCCTCACAATAGAGCTGTTTACGGGAGTATGCAGAGCGTTCATCGCGTTTGCTGTGAACAGTGGGTTGGTTGGGTTAAATGCAACGGATATAAACAACCGGACCATTTTTTTTCTTCGTGCTTTTTGATCGCCGATTTTGCTTCCTGAATATGCTGATTACGAGAGAAATTTCCTTAATGCAAGATGACGGAGATGTTCGCGCTCATCTGGTACCATCAACCCCATTTATTTTTTTGCGTGTGAAATGAAAGTCAAAGAAAGAGTTTTAGTCGCTTTAAATGGTCACAGCTGCTCCCTTTCACGTAATCGTTATAATCAGAAAAACATTGTAAAATTATAACTATAGTCAAAGGCACAGAACATTGAGAAGGATAACAGGCTGTACCAGTTACTGTACGGAGCCTTGACACACGCGTATAATAACTGCGATGTGTCCCAAGATGGGCAGACGCACAGATTTAAAAATGCATGCAGTTGAAAAATACAACACAAACTGCAGACACGACAATCAAAAACGCTCTATATCGCAAAAGGCGCACTGAGCAGAGCATGATACACCTATTATACCACAAGTGCACATAAATAGATATCGCACAAGTTGTTTGCGTTTAAATAAATATAACCTATGCGGCACCTAACAGACGTCTAATATTTCTATTTGTTCAAAGGGACATTCAATTGCATTCAGTTTTTGATTGCCGACCAAGTAATTTTATAGCCTAAAAGATAGGTGGGAATTAGTTCTATTGGCGTAGCATGTTTTGCGGAACTTCTGGAGTGGATGGCGAACGTCCTCATCGTCGTTGCCACATGTGCAAGCGGCATTTGACGTCTGTATTATGCGTTATAGTAAATTATTTATGCTTGCTGTTCCAGGTGTGGTCTACGAATTAGTTTCTCCGTACTTCTTGAAAGGTATACATCGAAATGGTATTTTCGATTACCGTTCGCGTCGTAAAAGATCGATTCCTTAGTATTATCTGCAAAGCAAGATGACACACACAATTTCTTTTCGGTACTTTTCATTGGCATTGAATGACAATTTATGATAAAGGAACGAAAACAAAATTCAGCATCTCAATGGGCCAACTTTGCGTGACAGTATGCGTGTTCATTGCCTGCTAAGTCAGCAGGCAATGGGATAGCATTGGATGCAATGGGATAACAGTCAATGGGCTGGCAAAAATGGTATAAAGCGCTTATAAATATCTATACAACTGATGTATACAACGACATTGCCACGCAAAAGGCAAAACAAGAGTGCAAATCTGGCTCTGCTATATCAAAACGGCAATAACTGATTGATGATATTTGTGACTCAGCGTTCCGAAGCGACGCAGGGGCGGGAAGAGATGACGAAGTGGAATGAACAGGATTAATTTTGAATCAAAGGAATATTTGCCGAGCAATCGATCAACGCATGGTACAGTCGAGCAGGTTGAGATTCTATTTATTTTCGTAATGGGGTTTCCACTGCTGGGAAGTAGAGGAGGTGGAAAACATCACGTCTGGTTCTCATTTGCAAGCCACTTCGAGGAAGGTCGAGGGTGTCGAGATAAAGAGAGCGCGAAGATTCAAGCACCTGCTGCTGTTGACGCAAGCAAGGGCACACGGGTTAATCGGGAATCACATGGCAGATCTAGCCGTAGAAGTATTCCGCATCAAGCACAAACACCTTGCTGCAGACAGGCGAAAAGTGATGGCGATCACAATGGGTCATCGGGTGCGAGAAATAGCCTTAGAACCACGAAACAAGGAACATATACGAAGGGAGAACTGTCAGCGATGTATTTCTCGCGCACACAGCGGCACCTGCAAAGAAATAACGCAGCGCTTTTGTGCCATATAGATTAAGGGACCAATGACTAACTAACTAACTAACCAACTAACTAACTGACTAACTAACTAACTGACTGACTGACTGACTGACTGACTGACTGACTGACTGACTGACTGACTCACTAACTAGCTAACTAACTAACTAACTAACTAACTAACTAACTAACTAACTAACTAACTAACTAACTAACTAACTAACTAACTAACTAACTAACTAACTAACTAACTAACTAACTAACTAACTAACTAACTAACTAACTAACTAACTAACTAACTAACTAATTTAAGCAACCAACTAACTAACTAACTAACTAACTAACTACTCACTTGAAGAATAAACGAATAGCGTTGCAACCTGACCTTCACAATGTAGATGAAGAGAAATAAGAAAAACAAACGAAAAAGCAAGAATCAGCGACGAAAGAAGGAGTGAGGGATACGGAAACAACTAAAGGGCGTCTGTTTGTGTTACGCAGTGCCATCCACGCGGTCTTTGCTCTCGTATGACGGGAGTCGCCTTTCGGGTGCTCGCTTATTGTTTTTTTCTGCAGATTGCTCGTGCTATTCTTATCGTGCTTCGCCCGTGCTCGGCTCGATTCCTTTAATTAGGAGAAACTTAGTTCAAAGAAGCCGAGGCCAGGCCGGCAGTATAGAAAATCAAGCGCGAACGAGCCGCGTCAATTAGGAAGAGTCCCCGGAGAGAGTGGGGCCAGCCTAATGAAATCTCGTAACCTGAGTGCGCCTCAACTCTCTTATCACACTACACTGTCTCTCTCGGGATGGCGTTTGGTCTTGCGAAACTTTAGGTCTCGTTTGCCCGAAGCTTGTGCTTAGGTTGCCGTGTTAAAATAGTGCAATTGCGCTTGTTTGTTCACGTGTATGCGTGTGAGCCCACTTGAGGATGTGTGTCTCTGTTTGTAGGCGTCCCTTCGTCGTTCGTATAAAACACAACAGGAGCGCTCTTATAATTACACAGAGACCCGATTCTTTACTTCCTATACTTTTACGCCTTCTCGTACGTGACTTGCATAATCGATGACGTTGTAGCGCGGCTGATACTATCTGCGTCGTGCACCTTTTACTTTGTGAGAACTTCTTCGTGCTTTCACGGCGTTTCTTTTCTTTTTTCCTTTGTTGTGCACTCTTCCAACGAGAGCATAACAAACATTAATACAGTAGACTCTCAATAAACAGAACTCCGAAGGACCGAAAAAATTAGTTCCATTTAACAGAAGTTCCGCTTACTGAGAGACATGAGCAAAAGTGCAGATTTATGTGCGTGCACTCTTAATACCATGTTATGGGTCTGGAAAAGAGGTTTTGGTACAGCACTCACAAAGTTTATTTGGCAACACTTAGTCGCTGTGCACTAAAAATGCACCAATGTTGCTTTGTTTGAGTCCTTGGAACTGCATCTTTAGGATTGTTTTTTCCATGGCTCTTAAGCTTTGGACAAACATTTCAGATCCTGGTTCAGGCGTGGATTTAGACACAATCTATAGAGCCAAAGGAATCGTTACAATATACCGGCTCTATACGCACGCCTGTTCTGCCATTTGCACTGCCACGAATGGGTGTATACTGGGGCTGAATTCACGGAGGTTTTTGACCGGAACAGCTTTTCTTTCTTTCTTTCTTCCTTTCTTTCTTTCTTTCTTTCTTTCTTTCTTTCTTTCTTTCTTTCTTTCTTTCTTTCTTTCTTTCTTTCTTTCTTTCTTTCTTTCTTTCTTTCTTTCTTTCTTTCTTTCTTTCGTTCTTCCTTTCTTTCCTTTCTTTCTTTCTTTCTTTCTTTCTTTCTTTCTTTCTTTCTTTCTTTCTTTCTTTCTTTTTTCGACGCTTGTTTGGCACTTTCGCTGTAATAACATGTCAGCCATCACAAGTTTCTAGTACCTGCTCTCACGAACAGTTCTGTCCTAAGAACTTCCTTCGAAAACGGGCGCGTATCAATCAGAAACAATCTTGACACGAGTGTTTCTAGGTGGCGATGTACCTACGGGCTGTAATTCAAATCGAGTAATTAATATCGTTGGTACAAGGGTGTACATTTGTGACGGTCGGAAAAGACGTGAAAACCTGCCAGTGCCAGCCTTGAGCAGGTTTTTGGGCACGGAGCGTGGCAGCTCATTAACTCATTTGCGCATTGAGTGGGCGAGCGAGCGGACCGTTGTCCAATAGCTGGCTTCGCCATTCCAATAGGAGTACGCGCATGTGAAGGCAAATGACGGCATTTGTAGATAAGAGGGCCTGGCTTTCTGGTCCAAGAGGCCATTGGGTCGCGGCTGAAACGCGATCGTATAAGCAGGAAACGCGATGGAAGCGTGCTTAATCGAACCCAAGTACAGGAGCGGGCCGCTTTAGCTAACACGCGGCCTGGGAAAACGCGCCGGTAATTAGGGCCACCTCATTAATTGGTCTGGTGCTCGCGAAGTTCCCCGCAGTCGATGGCTTGCCGATGAATGAGGTGGGAACAATGAACCTTGTACCGCGGCATCTTCTGTTAATTTAGTGTTTCTTAAAAGGCTGAGACAACTGACTAGGAGTAGTATTTCCAGCTGAGGGAGCGGAGATTGGATATCTAACTTTTTTTTGAAAAATTAAGTGCCCTTTCAATCTGTGAAAAAGGATAACCAGCGACGCTTTATTGGCATCGCTATATTAACAACTATATTGATTTATGTGGTTATTGCTATATTTCAATCTGTGAAAAGGATAACCAGCGACGCTGTATTGGCATCGCTATATTGACAACTATATTGATTTATGTGGTTATTGCTGTATTGATTGAATAAAGGCACATAACTGTAACTTCGTGGTTGTGACCGTCTTTATTTTGTCTCATTCGTTATCACAGTGACCATAGCTTTGTGGTCGCTGTGATACACCACAATCGGTTGTACTGCTATGCTAGACTTGATTTTACCCAAGGTTAAATCTATACACGACCGGTGACGCGTGGTCGGCACATTGACGTCTGCGTGGCACTCAGTTCCAAACAGTTCCAACAGGAAGGATGCAATGCACCTTCTGTCGGGGTGCGCTGGGTCGACGTTAACGTCGATAATTGGTGGGTACACTATTGCGTTTTATTTAATTTTTTTACCCTCCAAAGGCAGCGAAGGAGCGCCGCCATCCCACGTTTGATGTATGGCCACGAAGGTCATGCGCCATAGCATGGTCGATATGATGATAACATTCAGAGAGACCGCCGTGACTGATAGAGAGAGAGACAAAAGGGAAGGAAAGACAGGGAGGTTAGCTAGTGTAAATACCGGCTGGCTACCCTGTGCTGGGGAAAGGGGTAAAGGGAATAAAAGGAGAAGGAAGAGAGAAGAAAAAAAAAACAAGAAAAATGCACACAGTAACGCGATGTTACGCGCAACAATAGTCAAAGGCGTTCGCACAATTTACATGTCCTTAAGAACTTGAGCAAAGCCCTTAAGGCCTTGAGTGCCGAAACCCGTCTGGACCAGTGTCCTAGAACTTTCTCTTCTGTGAAGGGGCGATTGTCCAGTTTTTCGAGCACGGTCACGAGCACTTTTCTTTGCACATTGTAACGTGGACAGTCACAGAGGAGGTGCGCGATCGTCTTTTCGCAGCCGCATGTGTCGCAAGCAGGGCTGTCGTTCATTCCAATACGGAAGGAACAGGAGTTCGTGAATGCCACGCCGAGCCATAGGCCGCGACTGATAACATCACGCGGAAACAGTTGGACGGCTATATACAATTGTGCTTTTTTGACAACGGATCTGTCATAAGTCGAGCCTTCGCCGTCCGGCGTCCTCTGTCCCACAGGGGGGCAAGTTAATGGCACAAACCATAATGTGGGATATGTCATAGGAGGGGGAAGGAGAGGGGTATAGGAGAAGGTGCTTCGCCGGCGCGCGCCCTTTCGCCCCATTCATTTCCCTTTGAGTGAGCGGCAGCGCAGACGTCACACAAATCCCAAGCTTCGAGAGCGAGAAGCGCAAGCAAAGCGCCAGCGGAGGGAAGCCGATACCTCCGAGGATCGATAGCGGGTGCTAACCCCCAACTTCGAGAGTAGGAGGCCGAGCAGAGACGTCGACGCAGAGAGATTCCTCCCACGGAGGGTGCCGATGGACGGTTCAAGAGAAAATTCCTCGAACGTGAGTGTGGCCACAGATGCAAGGCGTGTGACAGACTGAAGAGTGGGCGCAGTCCGGAACCGAAGCTTGAATCTTGCAAACCAATGACATTGGGACAAAAGACTTTCTCGAAAATCGCGCTAAACACGTGTTCGAACTTTAGGAAACGACCACTAGCTTCGCTAATTTCACAGCTTTTACTGTGTGGAACTGGCTTTACTTTTTTTTCCCCTTCTACATGGCTCTTGCCCACGGACACATTTCTCATCAGAGCCAAGTCATATACAGCTTCGCTGTAAAATTGTGTAAAGACAGGATGTAACGGGCAAGAAACGGAATCAACGAAGAGCCGAACAATCAACGCACAATCGGGGATTACATGCAGATTTTGTCTAATAACAGTGTCATTTATTAGTAAGCCGAACACAGACAATCTCACATTACGGCGAAAAAGTCTCCAAAATAAATAGTTAGATAGACAAACAGATAAATAGATATGTACTTGTGCTAGTTTTTATTTAATTATGGGAAAAAGATAATATGGTTGCTTTTGTCAAACTGTTCGAATATAACTCACGGTGCTTTGAAAATGCAGCTCAGAGGCGAAGAAAAGGAAACGAATTCGCATTGTGATTCCGAAAATGCTGCACATAAATTTTTTCTCGTGTTTTTGTGCTGCGTGCCGCATCTATAACGCTCCCTACATCCAGGAACCCGAAAATTCATGACGAGTCGTGTTAGATCGTTAGGCTATCGATCAGCGACATAAGCTATGTCGTTGCTGCTTCCGTCTCTATTCGAAGAATGATTGATGGCCAACGAACCAGTTTGTGCGACGGCTTGCCTGTTCGCTGTCATCTACGTGAGTCTGTTCAAATGCTCTACTTCCATTCTCCGTCCGGCATCTGAGTGACACAAAAAAGATATCGTTCATGTGAATCGCTTTTATTGGATTGTCCTATTCTTGCGTCCTATTCTTTGCTGGCCCAACTCTGGAAACCTCCCTCCCCGTGTTGATTGCAGTGATTTGGCACGAAGGGTTGTCACCTTGCAGGCTCTCCGATCGGATAAAAAGATAAAACGTTGCGAAAATAAACTTGTCCGAGTTCTCGCTGCCTACAACGAACGCCGTATATCAAGGTAATGTGGTTCCAGTGATGGATGAAAGCGAACATCCCCCTGGCAAGGGAGATGCGAAGTTCTTTCCTTACGCACACTTTTGAATGCTGGTTAGAAATGAACAAAGGTTTCAAGGTATGATACAACAATTGTGTTTTGCTCTTTGGTATTTTTTTCTTAGAGTTCGAATCCGTGCGGTGATGTAAATGCATTGAAGGGCATAAACCAGACTGTATCTTTTGCTCAGTTTTCAAGTTCACATTTTTAGGCTCAGGCCCTTAGGAGAACATGATAATTTGTGAGGCCGAATTCACAGAAGCTTTCTTTGATAAGTGCGCTTTGCCATTGTCCAGTCGCCCTCCCTAATAGAATGTCCAGTACTAGTATTGACTGAATGTTTTTCTTTCGAACAATTCCAGTGCCAACGCTTCTTTAGAATACGGGTGCTGCTCTTCAATGCCTTCACATTAGCGCATGAATTCGCGCTTTAGGCGATGGCCTGAATTCGCAAAGAGCTCTCACGGTAGAATTGTTCGTAAGAGAGAATTTCAGCCGATCCTTATGCTGAACCTATCATTAGCGAAGATGACTGGTCAATTGCCCGAGAACAGTTACCAACAAAAAGCTTTGGGAATTTGGCCCCTGGAGTCGCAGAATGGAGCGGCAGGCTGCGCGCGTACCCAAGCATATACAGGTTGTCCCAGCAAATTTTAGCGAGAGTTTAAAAATATGCAAATGCCACGTAGCTGGACAGAACAAGAACAACTCGAAGGAGGATCAGGCGGAACAATTGCCGGCTATGTATGCCAGGCTAACCCCGCCTGCTTCAACATCACCACCACCACCACCACCACCACCAGAACAAGAATTATGTTTTTTGCCGCTGCTTAGAGATATTGAAACTTTTTTTTCATACCGCCTAATTAGATAATTAGTATCAATTAAGCAACTTCTCATGTATTATAATTAGATGAATAGTGTCAATGAGAAAATTGTAGAGCGACATGAAAGACTCCCAATACAGCTTTCTGTTTTTCAATGCATGCTAAATAAAAGAGTCTTTCCGAACGTGAATGAAGCCCGCGAATATGCGCAATATTGCCGCGCGACTGGCCGCTCGAGGCACTTTACATGTATTCGCGGGCCTCTATCACTCTCTGAAAAACACTTTTATATAGCACGTATTGAGTAGCAGAAAGTTGTATCGGGAGTTTTTCGTGTCGTTCTACAATTTTCTCATTGATACTTTTCGTGTAATTAAATATTTGAGAAGTTGAATAATTAAGAAGAATTACCTAATTAGGCGGTATGAAAAAAATACATTGAGTATCTCTAAACGAAGACATCCAGTTTCAGCTACGGGGCATTTGCATATTTTTAAACTCTGGCTAAACTTAGCTGGGACCCCCTGTGTACTTAGTGCTCATAAAATTATGCTTTTCTGAAAGACAAGAATTCGCGCCTTGATGGTCAGGCTTTGTGACTTATGTTCATTAGAACACTGCATAGGCCCGATTTTTCGGCCACAGGCCAGGAGCGCTGTAACGTAAAGCTATTACAAAATTTTCTGTTCTCATTCTGCAATCAGCCGTCCGCGATAGGTCAAATACTTTTTGGACCACTTCCACTTCGCCTGGCTGTCACTCGAAGTCACAAAAATCGTGATTGCTCCCCATCTGATATGACGTGTGCACACTGATTACGCATGATTAGGGCGAACAAAAAAGAAAAATTATTTCTCGTTCGAAACCTTTTCTTCATTGGCCCTATGGTATTGGTCAAAAGTTTTCGGGATGCACCCACTTCACCTGTCTATTACGCGACGTCACAAAACCTCAACAGCTAACGCGTCAATGGGATGTTTAGGCCTTAAAGATGCATTAATATGCCGAACAAAACTGGATTAGCTCAGCATAGCCGGTCCGAAACCCGGTCCGAAACGAATGCCCCGGTCCCGGTCCCGGTCCTGAAACGGTCCGAAACGAATGGAAGATGACTGCCGTCGATTGTTCAGGCACTCGCTACTCGCACCTGCCGGAAAGAATCGGTTTAATTGCGTATAATGAAACTTCTTGTGTCGCCGTGTAACGTTATCAAGCCCTTTCGGCACGTTTCCGACATCGCTCCGCCAACTCTTCTTTGCTGAGGATCTGCTTCTGCGGTATCCTTAACCTTCTGTTGCAGGCCGCCGCAATTTTCGATCAGCCACTGCAAGCTAAGTAAGGGAAAGTGGACCAATAGCAGACGCCTGCACCACAGTCTTCATTAATAAAGAGAAAATGATACATCCACCCAATCGAAGCAATTGCTGCGAGAGAAACTCATACGGGTTCCTCAAAAGAAAAAGCTCGCAGTTGAAGGAAAATTCCTCCCGGTTCGGGACTCTAGCCCGGGACCACCGCCTTTCAGAGGCAGCCGCCTTACAATCTGAGCTAACCAGGCGGCTAGCGTATGGCAGGGTGACGTAATAGTTCTGCGGAAACCCGTAAGGTGGAGAGAAGTAAACAATAAAGGCAAAATGAGGCATTCATCCAATCGTAGTAAATGCTACATATGAAACCCATACGGGTTCCTCGAAAGAAAAACCTCGCAGAGGAACCGTATGGGTTTCCTTTGTAGCAATTGCTAAGATTGGATGGATGTCTCATTTTCCTTTTATTGGTTACTACTCTCCACCTTGCGGGTTTCCGCAGAACTCTTACTTCAGACTCTTGCATTTGCTTCGAGTGCATCTGCTAGGCGCCTGGTTATCTCAGGTGGCAGAGCGGCTGTCCGGAAAGGTGGCGGTTCCTGGCTCGAGTCCCAGACCAGGACGAATTTTTCTTCAACTGCGAGGGCTTTGTTTTAAGGAACGCGTATTGATTTCCTTTGTAGCAATAGCTACGATTGGGTGGATGTCTCATTTACCGTTTATTACTTACTTCTCTCCACCTTGCAGGTTTCCGCAGACCTATTACGTCACACCCTCTTCATCACGTTATCGATATTCCGTGCGCTAGGTCGGCCGCATGGGAGCCATCTCCAGATGAGTGTGCTCCTTGCCTCTTGTCAGCTAATTAAACAAGACAAAGCGCTCAATGTAGGCAATGTTATTAATTTTGAAAGCAAACAAGGGTGGCATGCTATAAATAAAGAGAGCCTTTGATTGGGCTGTCCGGGCAACGCTGAGGGTCACCGCCCGATGCTTGCGTCTGCGGTTACGTACATTTGACGTCAGAAGATTGGAATAAAAACACATTGGAATAGTTTCACGTTGTAGGGCCCAGGAGCTCGCCTTCAGAGGTCTAGGCCTGGCCCGGGCTTGCTGGATGAACTCAGTGCATACGCCTTAAATGTCTTATTGCTTAGTTGATCAAGTGAATCCATGACGTTACAACGGCATTAAAATAAAGCTGCAGTGGCCAAAAACATTGCGAAAACCTTTTTCCCACAGATCACGTGTACGGATACTATAGAAAGCCCCGTGGAAGCAAAGGCTAGGTTAGAAATTTTTAGCAAGGCATTTTATTTAGGGCTCTTGTGCACACTTCTTGCTGCCGACTCCAAGAATTGAAAACATTTGCGACAAAAATGAAATAGTCAATCAACCGTCGGCGATGAAGAAGAGAAGCTCAACATATATGGTGGTTGAATCGATACGTTTATTAAAATGATGTTCTTATCTTTCTATTCTGTCTCTTTTTCATGTTATTTTCTTATTTTCTATCTTATTGGTACTGTTTTTCACGCTGAAATACGTCGACAATATATTTAGCGTCGGTAATTGGTTGACCCTTTTCCTTTGACCAAGAGGCCATGTAGGCCCATTCTGGCTATAGTGTGTGTGTGTGTGTGTGTGTGTGTGTGTGTGTGTGTGTGTGTGTGTGTGTGTGTGTGTGTGTGTGTGTGTGTGTGTGTGTGTGTGTGTGTGTGTGTGTGTGTGTGTGTGTGTGTGTGTGTGTGTGTGTGTGTGTTGACTGTTATACCCTTGGGTTTGGCGCGAGACACCGTAATTTATGCATATATAAGCTGTGCTCAAGGAAAGCAATGGCGCCTGGAAGGTGATTTCGGGAGTGCCCAGAGGAAGCGCGAATTAGTCGCAGAGTAGGTAAATGTAACAATACGGGTTACGGGTGCAATATATATATATATATATATATATATATATATATATATATATATATATATATATATATATATATATATATATATATATATATGTATATATATATATATATATATATATATATATATATATATATATATATATATATATATATATGTTGCAAGCATTTATGCGGACTTCTTCATCTGTACAGAGTCAACATCAATCATCGGCTCGTGTGCGTTTTTGCATCGACGCCATTTTTCCTTCTTGGAATAAAGCGTCGTCTCGACAGTGGTATTTCAAGTGGTGGAAGTGCTTTGGGATCCCTTCGACCTCAATGCACTTCAATATCTCCCCTGGAGCTACGTTCGGGACGCCGCTTACGCCAAGAGGCCGCCATGTCGCAAGAGCAGACCACAGCATCCACCATCCAGGTTCAAGTGCCAGCCACCCCCACTCCCAGCCCTGCCAACAACCGGTATCGCGATCCTGAAATCTTGTCTGGCTTGCCTGGTGAGGACGTTGAAGACTGGCTCGACAACTACGATCATGTCAGCGAATACAACTGGAACGAGGCATCGAAGTTAAACAACGTATATATATATATATATATATATATATATATATATATATATATATATATATATATATATATATAAGAATAAGCAGCGAGCGCTGCTTATTCCAAGCAACCTTGCTCCATTTCACAAAGGGGTCGAGTATATCATGTACGCACAACTTACTTGCCACAAGATCCTATCCTACGCATAGGCCGAGCTAATCGACGACCAGTGTAAGCTATGGGAAGAGGTCGCAACTCTTAACCGCATTATCTCCCCCCCCCCCAATCTCTCGTCGCCGCTCCTTCATCCCGCCCATGAAATAACAACCTCGCTGGGACCAGCCTCAGGGATCAGCTCCGGGCCGTAGAGAGAGTCTGGGAGGTGGCGGGCAGGCACGACCTGACACACTACCTGCCCCTTTGAACGACATCTTTTCTCGAGCGCCTACCTACCTACCTACCAAAGGGGTGCCGTATGCCCGTGAGCAGGCCACGTTGTCCGCCCATAACACCAGCGTTGACAGACAGTACCTTGCTCTATGATGACAGTGCGTGGGCGAGGACTTCGTTCGGAACGAAGGACGGCAAGTAGAGGCAGGTTACGTTGGTGACCTGCGGGCCAACGGGAATGACAGGACAACGCTTGCCACCGATGACAAGGCAGCCATCATCAACGATTGGAGCCATGGAAGCCATGCTCTTGACGGTGACTTCAAAGTTGACGCATCCCATGTGCTTTACGCAATAGACCTCAGAGAGGCGAACTATTGAGGCCGTCGCGTCGATCACGGTCCCGGGACCACAACATCGAAGAATTGGGCCTTCGAAGGAGTCCATGACGCTGTAGGTGCCATGCTGCGACGGGTGGACGTCCCCGACGTGGTACACGCAGGGAAGTCAGCAGTAACTTGTGTTTCGTCCTCTTCTTCTTTTTCACAAGCATTCTTTGCGAGAACAAAACCTGTAACAATAAATAAGCAGTCATTCACTCCTCGCACTGCGATTGGAGCCAATCCTTACAAGGAGGCCACGACGTACTATTTTGCATAACCTACATCGTTTATCAGGCTATCTACGTACTCATATTTCAATATTTATACAAATATTGATACCTTGCAAAAAAAGCAAAAGCTTATGTGGATGCAGTTGTATATCTACACAAACCTTTAATGTAATTTACGCTTGGAAAAATATCCACCGCCTATTGCTAACACAAAATGGCTGTGGCTTAGGTAAGGTTAAGCCCAGGATGCGAAGCATACTAGCCTTTATTTTAGTTGTTGAACCACTGTTTAGCCTGGTGAACTGCTGTTGCTTGGCTATATTTGGTTCGGCTAGACGAAGAAACAACTCATGCGTTACTCTGCTTCGCCTTCAAGAGTGGAACGCGACAACGTTCCCGTCGACACGCCAAGGGGTGTGAGACAATGGGCTACGGCGCAGCGACTACGCGCCCCGCATTGGACGCGGTGAGCGTCGAGCAACGCAGCGTTCGGCGCGGCAACGAAATGTGCGCCTGAGCCAGCGACGCACGCCTGAGCCTTAGAAACAGCTCGTTTCTAAGGCAACACCGCATTCACTAGAGGCGCTTTTGTACCGCTTTGAAGCATCGTACTCGTGGCTCAGTGGTAGCGTCTCCGTCTCACACTCCGGAGACCCTGGTTCGATTCCCACCCAGCCCATCTTGCAAGAGTTGAGCCAAAGCCACCTAGAAAATCAGTCTCTGTAGCACGCCGCAACCTTCGCTTCTCATTCCAACGAGCAGCTCTGTCTCCAGGAGGCATCTCACCTCGTGAGTGTCAAGCAGAGGCAAGCGAAGCTGCTTATATACCGCCGCGACGCCGCGAGCGACGGCGCGAGTTGGAGGCCCGTCTCTCCTCTGTCGTGACGTCACGGTGTCACGTGGTATTGAAGGCGACACCGCCGCGCCTGAGGAGCTGGGTTGAGCTCTCGTAATATGCTTCGCATAAAATGTAAAATATCTGCGGATCCCACGCACTTTGGGAATCGATGTAAGAGAAGCGTTGTATGCTCTTTGCTTTGACTGATGACAATTAGCAGGTATGTTGGCGGCGAATGGTCAATTTCTTCAGCGTTTAGTCCAGTACGAGAGCGGTGAGTTGATGTTAAACGTTACCTTGCGTGTACCATTGCTGTTTTTCTGCATAGTCCAGAAACACACATGGATAGGTGCTTGCTTGAGGCATTGTTGTGCGTTATGTTCATATACTCTAAGAGGGTTGACCTTTTATCGTTGCTTCACATGACACATCGCATCGTGACAGAAGTGGGAATCTTTTAAAGCGAAAGCTTTACTGGCCGCGAACTTGCGATCTCGCCGTGACCGTGCTCCGAGGAGGCACATAGCGTCACACCACGTTGCTCGTCACATCGCGTTCCTCGTCGTTTCGTTTGCTGGCGCGTGTTTACGTGCTCCTTCCGCATACGTCGCCCCCACGTTGTTGAGAAGCCAGCTCCAAGCACTCTCTTCAGGCTACGGACGACTCTAACGTTTAGACTACCGCAGCCGAACATGCGACCTTCATAGCCCAGCACCTGCATTTTTGTCGCATAGGAAAGTAAGCACTGCACGTTCCACACGCACAAACTGTTAAACGCTGCCGCGGCGGCGCCGGCCGTGATGGATGGATGGATGGATGGATGGATGGATGGATGGATGGATGGATGGATGGATGGATGGATGGATGGATGGATGGATGGATGGATGGATGGACGGACGGACGGACGGACGGACGGACGGACGGACGGACGGACGGACGGACGGACGGACGGACGGACGGACGGACGGACGGACGGACGGACGGACGGACGGATGGATGGACGGACGGACGGACGGACGGACGGACGGATGGATGGATGGATGGATGGATGCTATTAGCGTCCCCTTTGGAACAGGGTGGTAGGTTGCGGCACCAAGCTCTTGTTATCATATTGCCTAAGGTTGTCTATATTGCCTATGTTAAAAAAAGAAAAAAAAGGAAAAAATTCCCACACTGTATTCCCATAACCAAACTTTCTGAACCCCTATTGTGAACTTTGTTTTTGCCCGCCTTCGTTGTTTATCGTTTCCCTACTTTTCTTCCACAAATCTTCCAATCGCCACTGACTAATCTCTACTGCGGAGATGTTCCCTTTCCCTACTCTCGCTTAACCCAAGGGCTTCACGGAGACCAGTGGTGCTTAAATCGACCGCTGGTCAGATATCTCACTTTCTTATAAAACCGGGATTGACGGAGGCGAGCGCCATGTGGTGGTGTCGCGAGAAACCCAGCTACATGGGCGAGCAAGACCGCAGCAGCAGCGGCAGCGGCAGCGCCAGCAAATTCGGGAGACGAGGCAAGGAAAGCTTCACCCTAAAAGGTAAGCCAGCCGCTATCAGCAAGCACCGTCCATGCACTGCGTTTTCATTTCTGGCGTTAGGTCATCTGTAGGGCTGGTTTGTTTCTTTTAGGGATTTGCCCACTTTGAAGATGGGCAAATGCCTCACGAAAATGTGGGCCAAATTACTCTGAGAAGAAAGGAAACGGCCTATCTGGAAAATGCTTAGTTGCGCGTGCGATGATTTCCACTGGTGTGAGCCAGTATAAGTAGCATGCTTGTCCGAAATAAAATTCACTTGATAGTTAGCGTACGTCCTGTCGTCCTTCTTGTCCCTGTCACTCGAGCGCATGGCTTCAATTGATGCAATGAACCAACTGGCCCAAAAATCTGCACTCCTGGCCAACTTTGTTAGCAGAGTTGTCTAACAGCGTTTTAATGTGGGCCGATCCCGCAAGCCCTGCAATCTAACACAGCGTCTCAAAAAGCGAGCTGTCACGATGGATATCCGCGAGTAACTGACGCGTGACGCACACCACAGGCTTCTCTACGTCTAACTTTGGCACGAGGAAAGCACATCTACGATTGTGTGCAAATGGCTAGCGCATTTGGCGGTTGTGTTGGAAAGAACAGGTTCCATCGCACTTCATTACTTATACTATTTCTTCATTATTTCACAGCATTTTAGGCAGACTTCACCGACTTTGGAGACATCTATACACGAGGTGTACCACGCGTTCGCGAGCGTGTCACAGCGTGCACGAAATCGCAAGTTGGCTAACAATACTACGTACAGAAACGTTACTTTTACAACTGAGAGTGCAAGGTCGCCCGTGACGCGCTCGTGTGCTGGGATGTCACAATCATCACATTCATGGGACGTCACAATCATCACATTCAAATTATGCGGTCGCATACTTGAAAAATTCGCGGAGCTGAGTTGTGGAGTACTTTTCAAAGTATTTATTTTTATTACTTTAGAATAATTGCGACCGCACATCAAATACACGGATATTCCCGGCGCATTCACGAAAAGACACCTACCACCGTGCTGTCCTTGTATCGACGGTTCATGCGGGGCCCAGGCGTAGAGTTTAGAAAGGTGGTTGTTTGGGCGAGTTATTAGAGAGTTTAGCAGTCGCGCATTACGGCACGGTGAATCCGGTATACAGTACGGCATTGCCAATCCGTATTAACCTACCGCGATGGCCGAAGACGTTTTAGCTGCTTGTGCAGCGCGATGCGTTCTGTAAGGTGATAATGATGATAGTGGTCCACATCGGGCCTTGCAGAATAGAATAACTGTGTCCTGAGCGCGAAATAGTCATTTTGGTGAATACTAGAAAGGTTTAACTCGTCCACACACACATTATTCTTTACAGAAGTGCTGGGTTACGGCAAACGTAGACGCCAGTCACAAGTCCCGTAGCGACCTTTGTCCAGGACACTTTGTCCTGCAACACGTGAAACATAACTTTTCTTAGATAGGTGTTTTTCACTAAGCAATATATAAAACCAGGAGTGTTTGTTGTCAATTGCACCGCTGCCGGCACTTTACACCAGCAGACACGTATAATATAGTTAGTTACCGCAATAAGAAACTCTGCGTCCCCTCTAAGTAAACTCTGCGTCGCTATAGATGGCGTCACCAACCTGCAGTGCTTTTTTTATGCCACTTTTGATTTTGGTTAACTTTTAGATAAATTTCGTTTTTTTTATATTCTTGTTTTCTCATTCGGCCTGAGTATATCACTCGCATTTTAGAATGGCCGAGGGCTCGGTGTGAGACTCCTGTGGGTGTGCGGAAATCATCGAGCACCTATTGTGTAACAGCGCTCGCTACAATGTGCAACACCTCTCTCTGCGGGCAACTTTACACCGACTGGACTCAAGACCGTTCACCGAGTCAAACATACTCGGACCGTGTCCACACCCGTCACTGGCACGAAAAGCGATTCGTGCACCAGTGCAAGAGATCGTTTATATAGTGTTCCTGTGTATATTGTCCCTCCCACACGCACTCAGTGCCTGCTCTCTCCCTTCTTCCTCTATCTATTCCCCTTTCCCCCACTCCCACCGTAGGGTAGCAAACCGGGTGCTCGCCTGGTTGACCTCCCTGCGTTTCCTGTCCTTGCTCTTTCTCTCTCTCTCTCTCTCTCTCTCTCTCTTTTAGAAGTGTACGGCCATACGTTCAGTTCAGTTAAGTCCAAGTTTACCTCCCGGTCAGAAGGGATGTCTTAATTGCTGCTGCTTCGTCTCGCCGCAGAAGGTGAATTAAAATTAACTGGCGCCTTGATCCTATCATGGTGGAAAACGCACGCGAGACGTGGCCATGCACGACGTGGCCGATGCCAGTTTCCAACTGTTTTGGCTTGGTGCAGCTCGGCTCGCAAAATACGGTGCGAGCAGAGCCTTACTGACTCCTTACCGTCTGGTATGCCGCACGGAAAGTCTTTCCGTCCGGTAACGTGCGCGCATGCGCACTACTCAGCCGGTGCGCTTTTACCGCACTTACTGTATACGGTAACTTGGCACTGCGAAAACTCTCTATTACTGCATTTCTGAATGAATATTAGCCCGAAACAAAGCGCCAGAGCGCGTGCGCTGTGTCAAGTGCAAGTGTTCTTTTCTTGTTTCGCGCTGTTAATTATTCAGGCTAACATGAATGCACGACCTGAGGATAGAGAAAAAAAATATCAACGAGAACAATGAGTGCACTGTAAACACACACACACACACACACACACACACACACACACACACACACACACACACGCACACGCACACGCACACGCACACACACACACACACAACAACAACAACGCACACACACGCACGAACATACACACACACGCACAGACGCACACGCACACACACACACACACACGCACACACACACACACACACACACAAAACAAACCAGAACAAATGAAAACGGGACCAATTGTTGAGATCCACTTAACTAAGAGGAGACCAATAAGTCGGTGCTAGACGCACAGGTCAAGGGAGATCGATCTCTGATGATCACAAAGCTGACAAGAAAAGTAAGAAGTCGCAGTTTAACCCAAAAGATGACGCGTCGCTTTCGATAGAATATTAGTCGACAGCTTTGCAAAGTAAGGACAGCAGTTTTACCGGTTGTGTAAGCTGGTAAACATTCGCTTACTAAGTAAATTAGCAAGCATGGTGTCACGCTCGCACAAGCAAACATGAACACACCACACTCGATGACCGCTGAAACTCACTGTCAAAACGCTGGATTGAGGAAATGCGGCGGCAGCAGCGACCAAATTGACCTTCGTGCTGTCTCTCGCTTCAACATGAACTAAGCGCCAAAAACATGGCGCACACGAAGCTATCAGCACTCGCACTCTGTCTTCATCGAAGGACACCCTGAAGATAAGACTCGCGCGGCTGCGCCACACCTAGCAACAGCCGGAGGGCAACGCCCCCCTCCCTCGCCTCCCCACAATGCCTTGCGCGCGACGGAAGACGGCATGCTTCCTCCCCGCTTTCTTCCCTTGCGCGCGTGAGATTTAGCCGCCATAGTCGGCTCACCCTCGCACGCTTTCACTCGCACATACAGCATACGGAACGCGGCGATATGTTATCGCCCTAGGACATTATACGGAACATCACGACGACGCCAACGGCGACAGTGAGGACGACGGCAGAAATGCACCTGTAGTGACCATATATTTCATTATCGCAATGCGTCTGATATGTATCTGTGTAGGTTTACCTAAATCATAATTCAATTGCATCCTAAACTCGTGTTCTGATGGGTACTGTTTGTCTACATCGCATTTTAGGTTCTTATGTGTTTTTCACGTTACCAAATGACGTACAAACTCAGTTTATCTTTTCTTTCTTTCTTTTTTATTTTGTTTGTTTCTACTCGATGTTTAGATCATTTTTCATTGTTCCTAATGCCTTCATATATTATGTGCATTGTACACATTCCACTTACGCTTGGATTTTTTCGTCCGTGCCTATGTAATGCCCTAACGGGCCCTTAGGGCACTAAAAAACTAAATAAATAAATAAATAAATAAATAAATAAATAAATAAATAAATAAATAAATGTATTGGTATACAGGCATCCGCATATCTTGTTGATGAGCCGGCCACGCACTTTAGTCTGCGCTGTTCTTGCCTACAATTCCGCAATGGCTCGGCAGTCATTGAAATAAAACGACGGGTCCTTTCTAGAGCGCTTAGTTGTGAGCCTGCTATATTTCTTGCACAAGCTTTTCGGGTGAACCACGACGCAGCGCAAATTTCATGGTTTTTAAGGCTGCCTTAAATCTCCGAAAATGGCCCATGGAATAAGTGGACGACAGAACCCTTAGTCGATGGCACGTTCAGGAGCCACACGTGCTACTGCTGTCGAGACATATGCGAAACAATGCGAGACATATATATACGCCGTCCGATGGAAGAAACACTGCTCTGGTAGAGCTATTAGAACTGCTGGAACTGTCTGTGTGAATTTCTACGTTCTTAATATAGGGCTTCCTTACGAAAGGTGAGACGAATGCTTCAGGTGGTTATTCTGCGTTCTTAACGATCGCAGGAACATAGACGAACACGTGAGGTTCTCCCGACCACCTCAATGCAGATCTCGGCTGCTTAGCATGCTTCAAGTTAGGTGGTATGAAGTCATCCTGACTAGCCACAATGCCCCATAATAAATGCTGTGGTTTCCTGGATGGGAAACAAGGATGCGATGGTAGCTGTGAAAGGTGTTGAATGTGCGTTCTGGGTGTATCTATGGTGACGTGCGCGGCGACCCACTGCTCCATTGCAATGGTAACGGTTGCAGCCCTCGAAGGACATATCAGGAGGTCCGGGAGGCCGGATGTGCTTGGGCTTGTATTCACTGTAGTGCGGTCAGATGAATCTTGACTGTGTTGGACAAGCTATATAGAAAGACTGAGCAGCCCAAGTCAGAGAGAAAGGGCTGTGTGTCTCTATAACAATAAGTGCACGGATAACCTTCGCCATATTGCAGTGGCCAAATTCGTTATTTTATGAATGCATATATTTTTTATTGGTTGTATTCACATACATACATTGAGCGTACATATCTGCAATGCGCGTCTGGAAATGCTCAATAAATTTAATAAGATATGTTGTATGATTGAAATCAACAATATCTCATAAAAACCTCTGAGTGATCCTTAACTGACTGGTCCTCGATGCATACAAGGTATAAAGACACCTGTTTGCGCGTCAATGTCGGTAATGCATACTTTCCACTAGACATAGTCAAATCTTGTCGGTGAATGTATGCAGATATCAGGGTTGCCGCTATTTCAGTTCAAGCGCGCAGTTCAATCTGTGTCAGGATGGAAGCCCAGATTCAGATATCGTTGGAGCTGAGCAATAGATTAGCCATCTATGCTAGCATTGCAGCGAACCCAACAGGACAAACGTTGGAAAGAGTAGGCCATTTTTCTGCCTCTTGTGGGGCACTATGATAGGAGTAATGACATTTGTCGAGCCAGCTTCGGCAAGGACGAACATTTAACTTCTTCAGATGTAGCTCCAAACTCATAAAAAGGCATGGCTACCAAGTTCTGCAGCCTCTAGAACGTCCAGACTGGCTTTGTGTGTTACATGGTGCTAGGTACCTTATATGTTTAAGGACAGTGACACCAAGCGACGCTTCCCAGATTTTTACAGCTTTACGGGGGTCAAACAATTAATAGGAGCGTCAAACGATGTTCGTTCATGTCGGCAGTCAGCCATGGCATCAGGGTAGAATTATAATATTCAATTGACGTACCATTCTATGCGTGTCAGTAACATCTTCTCCGTGACTTTGCTAAGGCAGCTCGCAAGTGCATTCGGCTGGTAAGCTATAAGGTCCTGCTGTGACTTTCATGGCTTCAGCAGAGGCACCAGGTGACAGCACTTCCATTAGTCAGGATCTTTGCCGCCTTGCCAAGATTGGCTGAAGATACCCAAAAGAAAGCATTACAGTCTCGGATTTGCGCGACGAAATGCCACACAGTTCCCCGTCGGGAAGTGGTGATGATGCGTGCCTTCACGCAGGTAGAGCTGGTCGAAGTTATTGGGTAGAGAGTGGCCCTTACTTACTCTAGTTTGGTGCGCCAGGAATGGAATGTAGCCCGAGGACGGCCAGTAGAGATATGACATCCGCAACCATCGCACAAGAATGCACAGCGATCTCAAACTATGGACGACTTTGATGTAGGGCAAGCGCAGTGCAGGGCCGGCGCTGTTGTGGAAGTCGGCGAAGACCTGGAAGAGTTCTCCACGCTCGGGTTAACAGCTTACGACAGTCCAGCAATTCGCATTAAGTGTTCCATCCTTGGTCTTAAATTTTGCTCATCTCATGCAAAACTTTCTTTTGAATATATCGGATTGCCTTGGTGTCATAGATGGACTTCCGGGCACTATACTGCGATCCTCGGCCTGCCGGAGGTCTCTCCAATTCTTGGTAAAAATCTGAATTGAGTTGAATTGAATTGTGGAGTTTCACGCGCCAAAACTATGATTTGATTATGAGGCATGTTGTAGCAGGGGACAACGGATTAATTTTCAACACCAGGGGGTGGAGGATATTGTGTAAGATTTCACCTAGTGGACTGTCCATTTTGGTTGCTGCTGATTGGCTGGGGCCGCACATCTCCTCTCTTGTACAGCTGCATCCAATCAGCAGCGGCCAAAATGGACAGTCCACTAGGTGGACCCTTACAGAAGGCCCTCCCAGGAGGGGCTCTTTGGGTCGAAATTTGTTGGTCGTGCAGATGTTATAAACATCGGCGTAGAAGCCTGCAGTGCTTGCACAATCATGTCTTCAAATTAGCCGGGATGCTCATTCCTACAGCTATCCTCCACAGAAATTCGACATGCGTGCAATCAATCTGTGTTGATGTCCCATGCTAGAGAGAGCCATCAGTGCCTGTTACAGTCAAGTAAGTAAAGATATGGTCACTGCCGGGAGGTTGAGAATATGAAAAGCATAGGATTTTCGAACTCAGACTCTGTGACACAAACTTCAAATTCACGTAGCTGCTATAAGCAGACTCTCTAAAGTAAGTAGAGCAGTCATCATTCAGAACAGTCAATCCATGCTCGGAAGCAAGGTGAAGTAGTCTCGTGCATCTTTCACTTGTCCTGTGAAACATGAGGCCGCCATTCGTGCGAAAGGTATTCAAGGTATGCGTGATTCGCGGAATTCCTTACTTTTGGTGTTGTCGACTTTCGGGATTCACGTAGGCCAAAGGACTAGATGAATTACAGCAAACTACGACACATGAAACACGGCTACCTTCAATTATAAGACCGGTTTGCACGCAAGCAACTTTCTGAATAGTGCAATCGATCTTATTTGTCGTGTCAGCGACTATCATGATTGACCCGCGCCAGAGGCGTAGGTCAAACAGGAATATTTCTTTCTGTTCAATTTCTTTGCGAAATAAAACAACTCACAATAAAGCTCACAAAAGGCTATTACGCTAGGGTAGTTCGTAGGAGTAAATTCGAGCCAGTGATGATGCTGCACAGAATACACTAGCGAAGACCGTCAGCCAATGGCAAAGAGCGCTTACGAACGACAAAATTCGCCAATTCAGCCCCTTGTTCGCCGGTGCGCGCTTGGTGTTCCACAGTGGTGCACGCTTTTAGCGAGAACCGTTATGGCTGTCTCAGTTGAAAGGACGAGCGAAAGCAAAATATTCTGCAGCGAAAGCGTAACGACGGAAGAACAGGCGACCAACCCTCATTTTCGAAGGCAGCGGTTCCCATCTGAATGTCAGGGGCTCATACGGCAGCAAGGAAGACCGCGCGGAAGTCTGCGGATTCAATCGGATTGTACGCTCTGCAGACGGGACGAACAATGGAGGGGGGCTTTGTTCCCGGTATCACAGGAACTCGTTTTCAATCCGCCGCCTTCGTTTACGGGAAATAGAGCAGGTCCAAGTCCCACATTCGTTTTCATTATGCTGTGCGATGGTTTTTGTTCTTTTTCCTTGCGGTGTGCGCAGGTTCTCCAATTTGCTTTCGCGAAATCAGCTCATCGTTTCGCTGATGTCGACGAGACTTTTCTCTGTCAGGTAACCGAGCTATCGAAGCTGTTGTTCAATGCGTGCTTTTTCCTGTGCCTTTTCCTGCTTTGTTTTTAATTGCGAGAAAGAAGGGCAGAGCTAAGCTAAGTACATACTCTGAGAGATATTGCCGACATACTGACCGACCTACTGATTGACCGACTGGTCTGCTTTGGCCTGACCTGGAGTAAATTAGGCTAGGCTACACTAGATTAGACTGCGGTGGACTGACCGACCATCTGAAAGGACGAATGAAATGCACGAGGCACTTCGTTTCATTCGAATTACTTCCGTATATTGTATCTACTTCTTTCCGGCGTCCTAAATTTAGAAAAACTTTTGCGCTATTCTTCTGTCTGTATCCCCTTACCACATCCTCATTGCTGGGTAGCAAACCGGATGTTTGTCTTCCAGTTTCTTTCGGTTAACCTCCCTGTCTTAGGTATCTCACTTGTCTTTATCCTTCTTGTAATGTGTACCACCACTTCCCTTCGCAATGTCTCTTAAAACTGAAACTATGTTGAATAAATAAATTAATCAATGATCGAGCGGTATATCTCTACCGAATAACCTTGACTGTTTGTGAGCATCAAAACTGGGAAATTAATGTAATACTTAAATGGAATCTCGCGGTAGTAAATTAACTAAATAAGCGAAATAAGTGCGTTGTTGGCCTTTTGTGGGTGCAACCGGTGTAACGATTACCTGCACAGCACAGAGGCGATGCATTCCCCACTGGCACTGTAAAGGCTTCAGAGCAATTCTTGATACGACTTACCCGCCGTTTCTTGCTTTTCTCTTGGTGTAGTCCGCTCCGCCGCATACTGGAGAAGAACAGGACGATTGGAGACGGTTCTTTTGTTCCTCTGGCACGGCTGGAATTGCTATATATACCATTTTTCCTTGCTGGAGACTTTGGAAATACCTTGCCTTGCTCTGAATCAAAAGCTTACGCGAAGCAGTGAACTCGAACTTTTGTATAGCGGCAGCTTGTTTGTAACCGGAGAACTCTGATGTGCTCCAAACAACTATAGTGGTGAAAGCTAGTGAGTAGTAAACAGTTTAACGTGCATAGATGGACGATGAGGAGGAGACAGTGACAAACGATATAATATTTACCAATGCACCAATAAAAATAGGGCGCATGATGTTTACGAAGCTGGTTACACTTGACTACTCAGTGCATATGTAAACTACGGGCATATTTTAAACATCGAGCAATTTATTTCATCGTGCCAAATGTTCTGCAATCTATGAAAGAATTCCAGTGACTTCCAAGGTTTCTCTCAGGATGATTGATTAAAATGCATGTCGCTGTACTCGCTTGCACTCGCTGTATACGTGTGTTCATGGTATGTGTAGTTTTATGCATCCTTCATATATTCCGAAAGAGGAGGAAAAGAGAACGAAGGAGAGGGCAGTTAGGCAGTGTAAATACCGGCTCTCTATACTGCGCTGGGTCTAAGGGGCAAAGAGTATACAAGGTTTTGACTAAGCGACTAGATAAAAATTGAGGAGAGAAATAGGAGTGTGCATAAGTGCATAAACGTATATTGGAGTGCATAAACGTAAATATGGAGCCCCATGCTAAGCCACGCATATCTAGTACCCAATATTAAAGCGCGTCTGTTTTCCTCTGTCTGTGCAAGACTTAACGAGAAGGCAACATCCTTTCTTGAATAAGTGGTAGTAAGCGCGAGGTGTGGCAGAGAGGTCCATACAGCGACGCTTTAACTAACGGCGCTAACCACTGGTTAGGACCACCTCGCCTTGCCGGCGCATTTCACCATTGCTGTCGGTCACAATACGCGGTTCTATACTTCAGAGGTGTCCATACTCGTTGTGTTGAGAGGATACGAACATAACTACCCGCTTTTCTTGCAATGAATTTTATTTTTTCTATTCTGCGCGTATGGTAGATGTACGTGTAATGCAATAAAGTATACGGAGCACTGACATTCCCAGCACGACTCCCTTTTCTGCGCCAGTTTTCTTTTTCTCCACAATAAACCTCACGGCAGTATTTTCTGCGCGAAACCACCATAGTGCACATCAGGTCATCCCACTGTGGGCGTTGCTTAGAAAGATGTTTTCTCATTCTGCAGCGACCTGTTGACCTCTCTCTGGCAACGTTTCACAATTCGCTAGTAAATAGTTCTGTTTTGGTGAGTGTTTTTTTTCATGCCTTGACTTATATTACATGACGGGGGTAGCAGTGAAGATTTTCTGTGGCACTAACCTCCCCCTACTATTCCTGTACACGATAATAACAATTATAAGAAAACTCTAATGCAATATCAAATTCCAAGACACCCTCTGGGAATGACTGTGACCATTACCATGCACCAGTAACCGCAATGGCCACCCTAACCGTGATTACGTTGCAGCATGACAGAATCCATATGGCCCAGACCTCCCGCATCAATTCGATTTCGAGCTTGTTACTGGCTCTCCGCCATGACAGCAAGAAATAAATAGTAAAATTCGTTATAGTTTAGCCTCATCTCACGCTGATGGCCAACCATTAGGTATGTTTTCTCGTTATTATTGATGCCAACTCTATGTTTTAACGCTCCTAGGACTACAGAGCGGGTACTGAGCCGTAAAAGCGATTTGATTTCCAATTAACAGATGGCGCCACATAATTAGCACTGGTCATGCATTGACGATGAGGAACACTGTAAATACCTACTTGTTCACTGCATCATTAATTTCACTGTAATATGGTAAGTGATTACAGTAGTGAGAAAACGGCAAATGTTCGCCTAGCAGTAAAAGCAACGCAGGTGAACATTCATACGTGCGTTCGCCAGTATAGTAGTGGCTAAGGAGGCTGCAGTGAACTGATGGGAAAGGCTTACAGATGAAGCGAAGCCGCGTTGCAGCAGTTTATGATTGCAACGCCAAAACATTGGTTGCGTCAATTCAACAACCATGGAGCAGGTATAAACTTGGTGGCAAGGCTGACATTGAGCACACGACGAGCTGCGGATATAAATAGACACAAAGTTAGTAGCTTTATATGCTGTATAAACAGCTGAAAACATTTTCTTACTAACTAAATTGACACGCACGTTATCACGCGCGCCTAGGGAATTTAAATTCCCTGCTTGGACGGACCTCGCCGTGCCTGTAATATGTCCATTCAGCTAAAACGCTCTCAAGCTTCTAAAATGTTACCTTCCTGCGTGGGACGTTCCGAAATACACTGTGTGGCATACTAGAATCACGCCACATCTGTGGCGCTGCATTGTACGACCAGTCAACGCACGCAGCGTGCGCAAGCTATATTTACTCTGGCCCAGACCTGTCACCCGACTGGCACGATGCATGCAGTCCTCAGTCGCATCTCCCGGACAGTGATCCGGCAATTCTGAGCATCATGCGGTATACGCAGGGCTCGCCGACGGTTTCGGGGCCCACAGCGCGTGCAGGACGTGCGAGCACATGGCTCGTGTCGTAAGCGCGCATCCGCGGCTGTTTTCCGCAAATGGGAGAAGCGTGCCCGGCGCCGTTATTTGTCGACCCAGCTCACGATGCGTGCTAAGCGGCCGGCGAGCAGTTTAGCGCTGCAAGATTAATGAGAGGTGAGCTCATGCGTGCGTTAGCTCGCGGCGGCGATATGCCAACGTTTAACTGCCAATTTCACGCTCCACGGCTTAAGCTGCTCGCGCATGTGCACGGCGAGTCGCTTATAGCCGTCGGGAATTTCAGCTAATATTTCTTGCCTCGCGCTTCGCACAAGCAACGCGAGTATATCCCCTTCAGTCATGGCGTACACATTCTGTGTGCGCGATTATTTTTGCCATTTCTGTGCAGATGTGGCAAGGAATAGGCTACAAAACCTGGTCCGAGGGAAAAGCAACGTTCTGCTAACCTGAAGTACGTTCATTTTACTTCTGAGGGAAATCTTTCGCTACCGCAGATCGCTTTGGAGAAGGCACTACAGTGTTTGACGGCAGTCGTTACATCGGAAGAGATCAGCGCCGGTCGCCAAGGTTCCGTTTAGATGTATGGGAAAGCATTCTGGTTTTCTTCTTGTTCTAAATTTGTATGAGCAATCGTAATCATCGATTAATTTTTTGTTCGACTGGTTTTTGAATGAAATCTGAACGTCTTAAATAATTTTATGGGGGATCCTGACATCGGTGCTCATCCTACGCTAATATTTTACATAAAAACAACGAGCTTTACCAGTTATCCTAGACGTTACATTAGCAGAGCAAGAACATTTACGCTGTGAGTGAACGCTATAGCTGGTACGGCTCTCTTTCAAAGGTGAAGGGCAAGGTGCACCGTGAATTTGCGGTTGTTCCTGGAACCGAATACTAAGGTTGTCACCATGTACAGACGTGTAGAACGCAGGACGTGTACCTTTGTGTTGTTGTTTATTTCGCACTTATCCGGCTGAAATTAAACTTTTTGACGCGTTTAGACACCAGTGGACGTGATCATGCATTTCATTTGTTTCAAGGCACGAGCTTCGACGAATGCGGATAGCGTGTTCTTCAGTGGAGCTGCTGATGGAACCGGGTTCGATACCAACCGTCGGACAAACTTGAGACTCTGGGTATGTCTTACTGGGCATCTGACTGGGCATCAGGGAACCTCTGACGTCAACTTGCGTCACTGAGCATGTACTACTGGGCATGTACCGCTGGCTATGTATCACTGTTCAATGAACTTCTTTGATAGCAAATTCGGCAGCAGAGTTTGCGGATTGACTTTATGCCTTAAGAGACTAAAGTATTCCTTTAATATTTCTTCAGTGCTGGGCAGAATTGACCCCACAACATTTATACTATGATAATCTAATCTAAATATGTATTCACACAGGCGCCACGCTTGATTTCCTTGGCGCCACTTGATGGGGCATCGTCTTCGACGGGAAAAGCGAGAGACGAACGCGGCTGCAAACATGATTCGTATATAGAGGTGTATCAGTGGTGTCAATGTGGCGTCTCACCACATTGCTTCCGTGCTAATCACAGTGACGTCGACATTGATCCTGAGAGAGATTGTTCTGAAAAAATATTTTAATAGACGACACAATAAACCTCTCCGCGCGTGCAACGCATGCATGCAAGAGCCATTCCCGGCCCCCCTTGGCTCTCCACATCCCTTTCTAACCGAATGATTGATTCGAACAAGAAAAATGATCAACAACAGGACAGAAAAGTGAAAGCGCAATAACATAGAAACCGGTGGCAACGGCAAAGAAGGAAACCAGAAAGTCCCGTTCACCGGCGTGTCGAGGAGAGATGAGGAAAGATTAGGTGACTAGACCGAGATTAATAGAGAGTGATCGCTGGAGATTACGCCACCTTGTGGTCGTGGCGACGCGTTGGTTCCGGGCTTGCCTTGGCTTTTTTGTTTCTACTTTCTTCCGATATATGTCGTGGAAGTAACTCGCATAACATAAGCAAATGATGAACAGTTGAGACAAAAGTGTGCAAGCAAACAGTGGAAAAACAGTGAAAGCAAAACATAAATGAATTATGTTTTGCTTTTCATGTGCCCTACATCTGCTATTTCGTGCTTTTACGGGCAGAGCTCTTGCTCATGAGTCATTAGAGCCGAAAGTGTAGGGCGCGATTGAGTTATTGAAGGAGAAATCGGGAGAGTAGAAGTGAGAAATTAGAGCGTTGGAGTTGGGAAGTATGGCGGAGATACTCGGCGGACATTTTTACATATCCTGGGTAGAGCCTACTCTGCTAACTCTCGCGTACATGTGGTATGGTCGCCGCTTTATGTGTTCCAATATGCGATCTATTAGATTTCTTCTCTGTTTATTGGTCAAGTTTCTGGCTGTTTCCATAGCGTCGGCAACGACCCTTATGACTAATGATTTCGGTGATCTGCAGATTCGTGGCTTGCAGTCACTTTCAAGGCAGGTAGATATAAATGAGCGCGGCGGAAGTCTTTCTGGTTAAAGTGAGTTGGCTTTCGGGTCTGATAGATTGCCTGTTTACCAGGGTTTTTTGAGGCGTCATTTAGTTCTGTCAGCGTATTCTGACCCGCTACTGACCCGCTATGAATGCATTCAAATATATATATGCCAACAGGCAACGAAGCCAAGGAAAGCATCGAGGAAATTAGCTGTAGTTGAAATTAAAATGTACAAAATAATAAAGAAAAGTAAATGAATGTGGATTAAAAGATAACGTGTCGCCGGGGGTAGCCCAACGCAGAACCTCCGCATTAAGCGCGTTGCGCTTCCATTTGTGCTACGGTGGCGCCTATCAAACCGTCTACTAACTTAGTTATTTATGTTTACTGTATTTAGCCCTAGGACCGTTAGCCAGTGTCACTCGGAGCCAACGTGGGCAGATTCATCGCGAGGGTCTAAATATCGTTCTCTGAAGCTTCGTTCCCCCTGCTTTAGCGGCACGCTGAACACGATGAGAAAACTTTGCTTGATTTCAGGTTTGAATTCCATTAAATAGATGACTATCGATGCTTCTGCATGTTGTAAACTCAGTGACATAGAGCATTAATTCCACCTGACTTATACGAAAATTGTGGGCATGTACAGCATTCACAATCGACAACAAGCAATGTATGCTTGCTTGTTTGAAGTGATTTTCTTGCCAGTTGAGGCTTCTCTGTCATCTGGCGACATAATAAATATATATGTAGCCATGTTAGATAACTGTATATAAGAATACTGCTCCGAAAGCGGTAACAAACGCCCAAAACTAGCGAGCGAGCGGCGCGGTGAGCCCCACCAGCGGCTGCCGCAGTGGCCATACTGCTCATTGTATGATGCTGACGGTATTAGTTCTGATTTTGCCAGCGCAATCTCTCAGTCGCATAATTTATCTCACAACGCCATCGCTACTTTTATAACCGCTGCACTATGGAAGGCACAGTTTCCCTTCTCTAAGTTTACAGCGGTGTTCTGTGCCCCAGTGTCGCAGAAAACCCGACGTCGACGTCCCGCGTCCCACGTCCAGCGTCGACTGTCTTTTAGCGAAAAATCATTCCGAACTGTGCATACCGAACCACGCAGGCCCTCCGTGTAGCGCGGAGAAGTTTCTGAAATAATTGAATTTCTCAAAGTATAATGCGTCAGAAAAATTGTAAAGTACATGTTACACACGGCCTACAGACATGATAGCGTCGAATGTTAATTTCAATATACGAGAAAACATTATTCTGTTACGCGCAAACTCAAACACAAACCCCTTATACAGAGTTTCTACCATTTATAGAACGGTGCGCCCGGTTCCTTGCAACCCCTCCAGATGGCGCTCGCCTCCGCGCACTCGCGGCCCACGCCAGAGGCCGCGTTTCTACCATAAAGCTCACCTTCGTGCATAGCGTTCGCCGACAGTTTCCTGGTAGACGTTACGGTTACTGCAGTTGCCGGGAAGCGTGAGAAGTAGTCAGGGATCTTTGAATGCTATCGCGTTCCATTCTTAAAGGTGAAGCTTAAGCGTCCTCCAGTTTTCTTTCTTGTTTAAAAACACCATCACCGTCAGCATATCAGGACTGCGCGCTTTTCCGCTGCACACTGTTGCCGCTGCACGCGCAGTGCAAAACCCGCTATTCGCTGTGGAGTCAGTTGATTGCGCTCGACAGAGAAGCGAGAAGACTAGGGAGGGCATGCTACGGACTGCAATGCAAATGAGGGTTAGCAGATGGATCCAAGCTGACAACCCTTGTATAGTCGACCTATCGAGAGCTTCTAATGTGTGTGCCGTATTGCCGTCTAAACGCATGCAAAAAAAAAAGGTACGGCATAACACATCTCACGATTACTGTCGACGCTAATGCGTTAGCGTTGAACCAATATAGCGACACAACCTATTGCCACCGCCAAAACGAGCTATGTATGAGGCGTGTACTGCAGTGGGATTCCTCATTAGTACGTGTCTAAGAACTCTCGGCGCCATCTAGCGCCGCCGCCGCGAAGCCTGCCTGCTGCTTCCGAAAGACATGGCGTGCCGGTGCTTGGCGAACGCTGAGAAACGCGTCATGCGGCAACCGCGGCTCCGCTTGCCCGTGTCTTTATGGACACGCTGCGCCATATAGT